>NC_045430.1:112605424-112905424 GCF_902635505.1 Sarcophilus harrisii
TAGATGATGTTATCTCATTCATGTGGCAGACCAGTAACAGGAAAATAAATGACTCTCATCCTTTTGGTAAGCAACTCCAAATTTTCCAGACATAAATCTGCCCTCAGAGTAAGCTATCTGAAAAGATTTTCATGAAGTTAAAAGGCCGGTATGTCTTGAAGCATTCAAAAGGTCAGGGCAAACACATATTTTGGAGGAGGACAGCAAGTGGATTTTCTTCAGGAAGTTAATTTTTCACTTAGTTAAATTTATATCCTACTATATGTGTGGTTCCACAATCATTGTCAAGGAGCATGCTACCAAAATAAAATAAAATAAAAACAAAATAGCTTAGGCATTAAAGTCAACTCTAAATATCATTGTGCTTAATAGAATGAGCTTGAATTAATGGCTAAACCTGGTTCTACAGCAGTTGAGATGATTTCCACAAGCATACATATGCACATATCCATATATATCCATATATTTATAACATTTATGTATGTCTTTGTATATACACATGCATAATCATTTTATCCTTTCAGGAATTTTTGCTTTGTTTTTTTATAGAGAAATGCTACGGATCCAGCTTTTAAAGAATCATTCCAACACTTATTGCTGTCAGCATCCACAGACTAAAAGAGAGGAAATAAGCTGGGAATAGAAAACAAGCAAAATCATAGATTGGTCAGTATAAAAGAGTCACACAAAGGTCATCTTTCTAGATGGCTTTATCAAATGTGATTCTACAAACTTATTAAGTGAGGTATTATAGTGTCAATATAACTTCACTATTCTGAAATTTTGTATTAAATAACATGTATTACTTCAATGTTGTTGCTATCAACATTTTATATTAAACTTGAATCCACTTTGTTCCAATGTAAAGATACATTTTTTGGACTTTACTGTAAAAGAAGGGGAAAATAGGATTATATGATCTGTAAGGTTCCTTCCCTCTCTGATATTATAAGGTTTTTGTGATTTTTTGTTTTTTCCTTGGTAAAGATGAAATGAAGCTGATCATAAGATTTGTACAATAAATCTAATGTCTGAAAATATATAAGAATTTTCTCCAAATTTCTAAAAATAAGTATTGTCATTCATTATTTTTACCACTTTAACTTTTTAGCCATCTTTCTGACTTCCCTTTGATCAGTTTAACTTAAATTTTCAAAACCTTAAACTTGGATCCATATTTCGTCATAAAAAGTGATATAATAACCAATATCCTGTGATGGTTTTCCCACTTGTGGTTTAAGTTCTTCTAACATATAGGTCCTTTATTTCCTAATTTACCATATAAATTAATATGTATATATTGCATACATGTTATGCATTTATTATTTTTTGTAAAATGGGTATTCCATGATTATGTTTTTAACTATCAAGAGAAGTTCGAAGCAATAATAGTTTAGTTGGTCTGTAAAAGTGTTCTAGAAGTTGTAAGTAATTATCTACTGACTTTTAGCTCAAATATTTAATTTTTTAAATTATCCTTTAAGTTATCTTTGCTTACATTCATTTAACTTCATTTTTGAACCTTTTCACTTTCTCCAATAGCTCAGATCTTTAGAACAAATAGACCCTAATGGGAAAAAAAATCTTTCACTAATTAAATTTCAATTCAATTCAATTACACAAAGGATTTTTTAAGGGTCTACCAATATAGGTCAGATGAAGAACAACCTCATAATCTTTGTCCTCAAGGACATTGCATTTTATTAGAACATGATACCTATACTTAAACTCTATTTTATGGAATTATGTAATCATCATCATGGACATGTGGCTGGAATTGACAAGATATTATAACCTGAAATCAAAAATGCTGTCTTGGTCATAAAAAAGGAAACAGGTTCCAATCATTATTTTTCTGTAGTATATGCAAGCATGCCTTCCTAATTCATCTTCCCTCCTGAGAAATTTAATATTCCTCTAAGTCTAATCTTAGGTGCTATCTTCTCCATGAAAGTTACCTCGATCTCACAAAACATTTGTGCTCTCTATCTCTTCAATTTTCCTTATGGTAGTCTTATTTGTGTAATTATTGTATGCTCAGGAGAATGTAAGCAGCTTCAAGGCAGGGTTGAATTGATATTCAGTCTTTATATTTCCAGCATATATCACAGTAGTAGATTTGGGGGGTAATTATTTAAAAATGTCTTTCTTAACAATTATTAGGGGTTAGGAATCAATGTTAGTGTATAGTCCAAGTATCATATCTATACAGAAATCTCCTCTATACCACTGGTTCTCATTAATTCTTTGATGTACATGGATTTCATCAAGATCATAGCTCTACAATATAAACAAAGAAACAGAAAACTCAGTTTCTTCCTCTCTTGTACTCTTTCTCCCATTATCCCAAAATGTCACTTTGAACTTAATAAATATCTTAATATAGAGCAAGGAAAGATAGAAAATAAAGACTTTGAGCCTGAATCCAGGGATCAAACTGAACCTATGAATTAGGAATATTTACAAATATTATGTTATTTTTCATTAAAATACTTGAAGACAGAGCTATCAAGAAGAAAGTTAATGGGCATGTATATCAAGAGAATTACTCCTCTTAAAAGCCAAATGAGCAAAATGCATGTAAAGTGATTAATGCTTAATACTTTTCAGTCATGTCTAACTCTTTGTGATCTCATTTGGAGCATTTGTGGCAAAGATAATAAAGTGGTTTGTAATTTTCTTCTCCAATTTATTTTATAGATGAAGAACTGAGGCAAAAAAAAGTTTAAATGACTTCTCCAAAGTCACAGTTACTAAATGTCTGAATCTGGACTGGAACTCTTGAAGATAAATTTTCCTGCCTCCAGGTCCATTGCTTTCTCTACTGTGCCCCTAGTTGCTTCAAAACAATTAATAATCACAAAATGGTCTTAATGTCGTTTATAATTATAAACTGGAACATAATATATTTGAAACACAATCTCACAAAATACATAAAATATTGAGGAAAGAAGATGATGATAATAATAATGTTGACATATATATGGAGCTTTAAATTGTGCCAAGCCCTTAACACACATTATCCTTCAAACCTACTATATTGGTTGCCGTGTTATATGCTGGAAATATAAAAACTGTCTTGAAGCTGATTATATTCTCCTGGGTATACAATAAGTATAGAAATAAGACTAGGATAAAGAAAGTTGAAGAGGAAGAGAGTACAAAAGTTTTGTGGAATCAAGATAGCCTTCATGAGATCCAATTCAGTTTCAATTGATCAATGATGACAGAATCAGCTATATCTAGAGAGGGAACACTGAGAAATGAATGTGGACTACTTGCATTTTTGTTTTTCTTCCCAGGTTATTTTTATCTTCTGAATCCAATTTTTCTTGTGAAACAAGAGAACTGTACGAATCTGCCCACATATATTGTATCTAAGATATACTTTTAACATATTTAACACGTATGAGACTGCCTACCCACCTAGGGGATAGGGCAGAGGGAGGGAAGGGGAAAGCTGGAACAAAAGTGAGTGCAAGAGACAATGTTGTAAAAATTAACTATGCATATGTTCTGTCAATAAAAAGCTATAATAAAAAGTGAAAATAATAACATTCTATGTCAATGAAACGTCTTTTCCTAAAGATAAATCTACTATGAATGCCAAAAAAAATAGCCTTTATGGAGAAGTTGGAACCTAAGATAAGACTTAGAGAAATATTAAGTTTCTGAGTGGGGGAGAGGAGTTAGGAGTATATGCTAAAGATAAGGGAGAGACTTTTCTAATTGAAAAAGTCATTTGGCTAGAAGGTAGAGTATAAGAAGAGGAATGTTAGGAAACCTGTGAAAATATTTGTAAATCTGACTGTAAAGAAGTTTAAATGCTAGTGTAATATCTGATATGTGGGATATATCTCCTATTATATAGTGCCTGACACCACATAAATATGTGGACACCTACTTATCTTCTTAGTTTGCTTAATAACCCCAATCTACTTTCATATGGCAGATCTAAGTATCCAGAGAAGGCTCACTAGTACATGATTGCATTAAAATTTTCTCAGATTTTGACTAATTTAGTTAAATAGAAACACATTCTCCTTTTCCCATCTTTGATGCCCCAATAATACATTTCTTTTTGAACAAGCAACTCCCTAAAATAAAATCTTTAGTTTTTTTAATAAACATAATCATTATTTTATTAGTAGGTCAGAAAGAATATTAATCACATTATGGGCACTCATTTAAAAAAATGAATATTTTTAAAAACAAATCACAATGCAAGCATTAACCTGATTCAAACTCTCCCATCAGTGTTCTAAGTATTTGTAGGGAAGAATAGACATATATTCACAGAAACATCCTGGAAAGGTACATAGCTGAGAAAAACTCGTATGCAGGGTAATTCACAGGTCTAAAATTGAAAACTTTCATGTCTTCTTTTTAGAATCTGTCTATAAAGATCCTTGTAGTTTCTGTGTTGAATAGATTGCTTCCACTGCTAAATAAAGTTGATCTATATTTTTCTTTGACTAAAACCTCAGTGGGAACATCTCAACCAAACTACTTGATTTCCTAAATGACTTCTCTGACTGTTTTCAAAATGGACCTCTGCTCAGTTGTTCTTACTCATCAACAGCAAATACAGTGTCTATCACTCTCTAGGAGGAAAATCATATGGCAAAATCTGTTTCAGGAAGATTATTTTACCAGGAATGTGGAGAACAGATTTAAGAGGGGATATTTTAGATCTAAATTTGGGACAACTTGTTCTCCCTTTTTGATTATGTTTTCTAACCAGTGAAATGGGGATAATTCCTTTTTCTGAATGTGGTGACGAATGAATGAACAGAATTTTAGAGTTGGAAAGAAACTCAGAGGACATCTTCCCCAGGTACATTTGAGATTAATGTTCTTATTCCAATGTTAAAAAAAATTATCCTCCTGGACACTAATTTTAGCTGCCTTTTAACTCAAACCTACATCCACTCCCTAGAGTAATCTTTGTATTAAACAAGATATATTTAATTTGAAATTATTTATCGTGTTCTTCCATTTTTTTTCTCCTCCAGTTATAAATCATAATCAACTTGATTTTCTTTTCCTCCTTTCAACACAACTTAAAGAAAAAAATAGATTACTAAGACCCAGCACCCCTGGCCCTTGCTCCTAATCACTACCTAGTTGAGTCTAGGAATTGTACAATCCTTCTTTAAGTCATTATTATCTCTCTTGCTTTCTCTATTCTTCATTCCTTGGTCATCGGCTACCATCTTCAACTCTCAAATCCTACCTCCTGTTTCCTGTTCCTTCTTCTTAATCCTCCAGAAACGTATCCCATCTATGTCCTGCTCCAACTCTACCCACTTTATTCACTGTGTTCTCTGGATTTTCTATTCCTTAATATAGACAATTTTCCTTAATTTTGAGCTCTTTCTCCCATAGTCATTCTGAACACTTGCTTTCACTGAAAACTGGATTCACCTTGATATCATCACATCCCTGACATACAATCCTCTCTAGTACAAGATATGCTTTTACTTCAAGTCTCTAACACACTGGTCCTGGAAATGGAATCACAATAGTATTTTGTTCATCAAAAGAGAAAGACTACAGAATCACAAAAGCAGCAAGATTTGCATAAGGAGTCTCTGGTGGGACCCTAAATCTCCCAAAATGAAAAAGTTAGCTGGAGGCACCATCTTGAAAAATCACTCACCTAAAATCATGAAATGGTAAATATAAAGAAAATGGAGGTGTCAAATGTTCATAGGTAAGGGAAGTCTTCTTATATGAGATGAAAGGCAGTTCAGGCATTCATGGAAAACAATAATGGGGTCTAAAATGAATTTAATATATAATAAGTTTAGTTTTGTAGGGTGAAAAGAACAATGATTCTGCATCCTAGTATAGTATCTACTACCACCTATTGATGTAATAACCTACTTGTTTCGTTGACTCAGAATCTTTGTAGCTTTTTCATCTGGAGTCAATTAAGTTAGATTTATGGGTTATTGTCATTGTTCACTGAGAATTTATGTTCAAAGGAAGAAGTCCTATGTCAGTAGTTCACTGGCTCATTTGTAAGCTATTCTTATTGATGGTTCTCTCTAATCTCTCCAAATAACAATAGTAATGATAAGCATAGTGATATACTATTTTTAAAATGTTCAAAGTGATTTACAAAAATCTTTTGAACCTTACAGCAACTCTGGGAGTTAGATAACATAGATGTTCTTCTTTCATATATGAACAAACTATTCCTCATGGAGATTAAGTCCTTTGGCCATAGTAATACAACTTGTAAGTATTAAAGATTGGATTTAAACCCAATTTTTCTTTTACCAAGTAATGAACTAGATCTATTAGACTACATTGCCTCATCATTAAAGTTTCACAGAAAAGCCAATTATTCCCAGTGACGCCTCTTTTCTCTATGAATAAAACACTGCCTTATTTCAAGTTTGTTCATCTCAATTGCAAAGTAGTCAAGGTTCTACATTGTCACTAAATTCTGTAGTCTTGCCTCTTTGATGATGTAGCATGGGCAAGTTTCTCATCTTATGTCATGGGGGAGATAATCCCATTCTTGTCAACCCTTATGAGATCACTAGTCTCGACTTTATGACATCACTCAATTTCCTTTCTGGTATTATTGACATCACCCTCTGAAATTAATGGTATTTCATGACTTCATAAACTACTATTTTCCCTCAAGGGCATATAAAGGTAAATTCGAAGGACTGGCTTCTCCTGAATTAGATGTTAGAAGGTTGATGTCTGGTACTGGAAAATCTCTAGCTAAGATTACAAAACAAACCAAAGAACTATATGAGCACAATTACAAAACATCACTCACACAAAGAAAGTCAGATCTAAACAAATTGAAAAATATCACTGAAACAATCCATAATTTCATCCAAGAAAATGAAAATAATTACACAATATGCCAAAACCTATGTGATGCAGCCAAAGAAGTTCTAAGAGGAAATTTTATATCTCTAAATAGCTACACAAATAGAATAAAGAAGGAGGAAATCAATGAATCAGGTATGCAACTAAAAAAAAGTTAGAAAAAGAACAAATTAAAACCCACAAATTAAATACGAAATTAGAAATTTTGAAACTCAAAGGAGATTAATAAAATAAAAACCAAGGAAACTATTGAACTAATAAAACCAAGAGTTGGTTTTATGAAAAATATAACAAAATATAGAAAGTTTGATTACTTTGATCAGTCAAAGGAAAGAAAAAAAACAAATAATCAACATCAAAAATGAAAGGGGGGAATCCACCCCCAATGAAAAAGAAATTAAAGAAATAATTAGGAAGTACGTTGCTCAGCTCTATGGCAACAAGTCTGACAATCTAACTAAAATTTATGAATATTTACAAAACTGTAAACTGCCCAGATTAACAGAAGAGAAAATAAATTACTTAAATAATCCCATTTTAGAAAAAGCAATTGAACAAGTCATCAATGAAATTCCTAAAACAAAATCCTCAGGGTCAGATAGATTCACAAATAAATTCTATCAAATATTTAAAGAACAATTAATTCCCATTCTATGTAAATTACCTATGTAAAAATAGGTAATAAAGGAGTACTGCCAAATTCCTTCTATGACACAAATATGGAATTGATACCTAAACCAAAAAGAGCTAAAACAGAGAAAGAAAATTACACACCAATCTCTGTAATGAATATTGATGAAAAATTTTAAATAAAATAGCAAAGAGATTACAGCAATTTATCAAGAAGATAATCTACTATTACTAAGTGGGATTCATACCAGGATTCAGGGCTGGTTCAATATCAGGAAAAATATTACCATAATCAATCATATCAATATCAAAACCAATAGAAATTATAATGATTATTTCAATAGATGCAGAAAAAGCTTTTGATGAAATACAGCACTCATTCCTATTAAAAACACCACAGAGCATAGGGATTAAGGGAGCTTTCCTTAAACTAATAAGTAGTATCTATTTAACCTACCACAAGCATTATTTGTAATGGAGAGAAGCTGGATGCATTCCCATTAAGATCAGGGGTGAAACAAGGACACTCATTATCATCATAATTATTCAACATTGTACTAGAAATGTGGCTTTAGAAATAAGAAAGGAAAAATAAATTAAAGGAATTAGAATAGGCTATGAGGAATAAAACTATCATTTTTTGGTAAATGATATGATGATATGCTTCGAAACTTCTAGAAAATCATCCAAAAACCTACTGGAAACAATTCACAGCTTTAGCAAAGGTTTCAGGATATAAAATAAGCCCACACAAATCATCAGCATTTCTATATATCTATCAGTGACAAAGCCCATTAGGAAGAGATAGAAGAGAAATTCCATTTCAAATTACTATAGATATAATAAAATACTTGAGGGTCTACTTGCCAAAACAAACCAAAGAACTATATGAGCACAATTACAAAACATCACTCACACAAAGAAAGTCAGATCTAAACAATTTGAAAAATATCAATTGTTCTGGCTAAGTCAAGCTAATAAAATAAAAATGACAATGCTGCCTAAATCTTATTCAATACCATACCAATCAAACTGCCAAAAAGTATTGTATAGAACTAGAAAAATAATAATAAAATTCATCTGGAAAAACAAAAGATCAAGAATATCTAGGGAATTAATGGGAAAAAATAAAAAGGATGCTAGCTAAGCAGTACTAAACTTAAAAGTATATTATAAAACAGTAGGCATCAAAACTATTTATGATGACTAAAAAATAGAGTGGAGGATCAGTGAAATAGATTGGATACACATGACACAATAATCAAGGCCTATAGTAATCTTGTATTTGAAAATCATTCTTTACAGATGATATGATGATATTGTAAAGACTTCTAGAAAATCATCCAAAAATCTACTGGAAACTGTTCACAGCTTTAGCAAAGTTGTAAGAAATAAAATAAACTCACACAAATCATCATCAGCCAGTAATTCTGATAAAGTTCTAATTTCTAAAATATATAAAGAATTTTATCAAATTTATAAGAATGTACATCATTCCTCAATTGATAAATGATCAAAGGATATGGGCAGACAATTTTCAGATGATGAAATTAAAATCATTTATAGTTATATAAAAAATGCTCTAAATCACTATTGATTAGAGAAATGAAATTAAAACAACTCTGAAATACTACTTCACACCTCTCAGATTGGCTAAGATGACAAGAAAGGATAATGATAAATGTTGGAGGGGATGTGGGAAAACTGGGTCACTAATGTAGTATTGATGGAATTGAGAAATGACCCAACATTCTGGAGAGCAATCTAGAATTATGCCCAAAGAGCTTTAAAACTGCACCTACCCTTTGACCTAACAGTGCCATTATTGGCTCTGTATCTCAAGAAAATCATAAAGGAGGGAGAAGGAATCATATGTGCAAAAAATATTTATAGTAGCTTTTTTGTGATAGCAAAGAACTGGAAAAAGAGTGAACGCCCATCAACTGGAGAATGGCAGAACAAGTTGGGGTATATGAAGGTAATGGAATATTAACAAGCTGATTATAGAAAAGTCTGGATAAATTTACATGAACTGATGCTTAGCAAAACAAGCAGAACAGGAATACATAGTACACAATAACAGCAAGAATGTGCAATGATCAACTATGTAAGACTTGATTCTTCTCAGTCATTCAATGATCTAAAAGAATCCCAATAGATTCTTGCCATTCTGTCCAAAGTTTTGGGCAGAAAATGACATCTGCAATCAAAAGAAGAATTAAGGTGAGTGAATGTAAATCAGCACATCCTATATTCACTTCTTTTTCCTATTTTTTGATCTCTCCCCTGGTTTTTCCTGTTTGCTTTGATTTTTCTCTCCCAACATAATTCACACATCAACATGTATTAAAATAAATAATCTAAAAAAGAACTTACCAACAATCTTCATAAAAATAGAATTGTTGAGTATATTAGCAGATAGAATGGGTTAAGGCAAGGAGAATGGTGAAAAGTGGTTTAAAGGGAAAATAAGTAGATCTACACAAAGGGGATCTGGTAAATTAGATGATTTTAGAAGAGAAATGGATTGTTTAATGCAATAATAAGGTAAAATACTGGGGAATGAGTCTAAAAAAAGTCAGATCTATTTAATTTCCTTTTTTTGTTCTTCAGTATTTAATGAAGTTCATATTCATCTTTAAAAGTTCTAGGAATCATCCTCAAAGTTTGGGAAAATAAACTTGATCATGCTAGAAAATGCACTGGATTTTATTCTAGTTCATAACTATTTATTTCATAATCTTTTCATAACTGTTGGTTTCTTTCTTAAATTAAAGATGTTTTTAAAAGTCACTTTTCAACAAATAAATGACAAAAAAAAATTGATGGCATTTCCAGTGACCAGAATCTGCTTATAAGTAGGAGGAATGTTGTGAGGGATGTGGGAATTGTTTTAATCTTATTCTTTGTAAAAATGTATTTCTTTACAAAATTCAAGTGTTTGAGCTAAAAGTGGGTGATGTTGTTAAAGTTATTTATGCTGTGAGTTAAATTGTGCTTAAGATTGAATTTAGAAAGAACACATGATTAGAGTGCAGATTAGTTGGAAAAATCCAGTCATTAGCATCAATCAAATCAGAGGATAACTTGATATGAGTGATTTCTAAACTTCCATGAAAGTCCAAATTTATGATTTTGTGTTTGGTTGTGTATGGGTATTTTCGATTTTCTTTCACTGATAGAGGTGTTTTTAACTGGTTGAACATTTTAAGGGGAAATATCTAGTTTTATAAATATGGCAGTGGGCACATGGGAACAGTAAAATCAGAAAGAATAATAAAACACATTGCTCCCACATCTCTTTATCATTCTAATTATCTCATGTTTAGTTGTATGTGAAATTTGGGATGGGATGGGAGGAGAAAATCAGTGAAATCAGGGAATGGAAGAGAGAAAAGCTTTTTTGAACCTATACTTTATACTTTCAGGTTGCTGGGTGCTGTGGTTTAAAAAAAAAAAAACTTTTTCCCCCCAAATCTCATTACAGAATTTGTAGAATCTTCGGCTGGATAAATTCAAGAGTTCATTTTAAAAATGTTTTTAATTCACAATGCAGTACAATAAAAAAGATCATTGCACATGAAACTGCAAATCTACCATGTATATCTTTCTATTCCTTTCAAATATACAATTATCATGTTAATTTCTTTTTTTCCCTTTCTTTTCTTTCTTTCCCACCCTCCCCACTCTAGAGATGGCTATCATTAGATACAAATAGGTATGTTTGTGTGTCTGTGTGTATGTAAAATGATTCTCTACATATTTCTATTCATCAGTTCTTTCTCTGCATGCACATGGCATCTTTTTTATATGTTATTTTATAATAGTCAAAATGACTTAGTCACTTAAAGTCATTCTTAAAACAATATTGCTGTTACTCTATAAGTTCTCTTACTTTGCTCTTCATGATTTGATGTAAGTTTTTCTATGTCTTTCTAAGATCATTGAGCTCATTCTTAATAATCAGTGATACATTTGGGGAATCCCTTCCCCACTTTCCCTCCACATGTTCTAGAAGGACCTACTCCTGTCCGCTTATATTTCACATATGAGTAAGCTGGGGAGAGGAACGATATCTTTTTTAATACAAATATTGGGAATACAAATGGGTAATATCATAGGTATACTAAGTAATGAATTTTTATTTTTTTAAATTTGTCAGTGAATGTGGGGAACAGAAGGGAACAGACAAGCTAATGAGCTATATTTATAAAGTATGGCAATTGCTTATTCCTCAAATGCTGATTATTGGTAAGTACTTGTACAGAGTTTTGGGGAAGGGGTCAAGATCCTTGAGAATAGTGATTCTTTCATTCATTGTATTTTTATTCCTAGAATATAGTATGAAAATACATAGTAGATATTTAATAAATTCTTTTTGATTGATTGAATACATTGCAACATTCATAGGAAACTACATGCAAAAGATCATCTGTGCAACTGTTCCTCCCTTCTGAAATAAAAAGGAAAGGGTCATTAAGCTATCCCTAAAAGAAAGGGAGATATGGAATCAGTATTTTTATTTCTCTAGAATTTCTCTATACATTTCTCTAGAAATGAAAGGAATGGATCAATGGATTGTGTTTTATAAACACTCCCAGAAATAAAAGGATGGATGAGTACAAGTTGACATTCCTTTAAACCTCCTGGAAATAAAGGAGATAATTCCTGGAAATGAAGACATCAAGATAATACTCTTATAAATCCTTGGAATCACCAATTCTAACTTTTCTTAATCACCATCTAGCCTTCTAATAAAAGCTTCTGTGTGTTTGTGTTTATGTGGGCACATGCACATGAATGTATAGGGATTCAAGCTGTTGAGATAGTAGGGAGAGCATCCTAATCCCAGGGTTTTCATTCTATTATTAACTAGATTATCTTGTGATTCCTCCTGAACCTCCCAGAAATCATAAGTATGTTAGCAATGCTGATAACTCATAAAAGTCACGTTAGTCACAGTGGTGAGGGAGTTATCTAGTAAGGCCATAGCATTTAAAAAATTCAAGAGACATAATTTGTAGATAATTGATATTTTTATTAATAAAGCCAGCATTTTGTCAATAAAAGGGGTTGGTGACACCCTCTAATGCCAAAGACCCCAGTGGCTCACTATCTATATTCTATTGGAAGGGTGGGTTTCCTAAGGGTGGTAATCAACTCTGATTAATGAGAGAATGAATATTATAATGAGAGATGAGTTATATTGCAATGAGGGTCTTGGGAATATGTGATTTGGATCACAAAAGTCTTGGTCAAAGAGAGTTATCAGTTTCTATATCATCTGTATAACAAAGAAAGATTCCACATATTCCCAGACCTGTTCTGCAGAGTGAGCAGGGATCTACCCACTCACCTAAAGTTAGACTTTACTGTCGTTGATTAGATCTTAAAGGGGATAAATGTTTGCCCAAGATTTCCTGCACTGGTTGATTTCTAAAGGAGGATGTAAAAATAAAAACAAACAAACAAACAAACAAACAAAAAAAAAAAACGAGGGGGGAAGTGAATCCTTCATTCTGATTCAATAATTAGTTATTAATACAAGAGAAAAATAATCATTTTTCTCAGGGTTTAGTCACTGGTAAACAAAAAATGGGTAGAGGAGATTATAGTCCATTTAGATTAGAGGCTTCAGTGGTATTGCAGTCATTATTTTCCAGATTATTACTTTCACACAAAATAACTATTTATTTGAGATTGAATGGCATTGAACATGACATTCTGAAATTGTTAACTTTTTAATGAGTATTTATACTTCGGAAATCAGCAAATGCAACAATTCAGGGCTTGATTTATTGTCTTGTTGATTGTCTATATCTAAGGAATTTATGAAAAAATGTTAATTATGCAGATTAAACTTAAAATGTATTTTGAAAACCCCACCTTTTGGTGAAGTAGTTATTATATATTTACTAGCATAACCTTGAGAACTATAGGGTAGCAACTCTTAACTATGGAAACACAGCCATGTATTTGCTATAAGATCCAGAGGCTCAGCTAAGGTTAACATAAGGAGTGTGTGTGTGTGTGTGTGTGTGTGTGTGTGTGTGTGTGTGTGTGTGTTTTAGAAACTGGTTACCCCATTTATCTCAAATTTCAGACTTTATAATGCAAAAGAAAAGACCTGGCATCTTTGGAAAACACATCCCAAAGTCTATGCCCCAATGATAAAATATGAGATATAAATTTGTATCTGACTGGTGACAAGTCAGTGAACACACTCCCAATAAAACAATAATGCCTTGAGCTAATTATCTAAGACTGGAAAAATACACTATTTTTTCTTTATTAAGTGTATCTATTTATTTAAAACAATACAAAAGAGAAAAAGAAAAAATATCATGCACAGCAAAACATGAAAGGATTCAAAATATGTAAATATGAATTTCCACTTCATGAAAAAATATATAATATAACTATTTTTATTTTATTTTTATAAATAATTTATAAATTTTATTTATTTTTATTTTATTTTATTTTTAAGAATATATTTTTAGAACTGTCTATCTTTGTTTCCTTGTAGGTTTTATTTTGTCTTCTGCTGTATACTTTTTACTTTTTTCTCCTTTTCTCTGATCTCCCTCCCCCAAACATGCTTCAGTTAAGCATGGTTGTATTTTTGGTGTATACACATACATATACAAACATATGCATAGATATTTACATATATTCATATATATCTGTGTAAGACTTTACTGTGCTTATCTGTCCACTGTCTCTATGAAGGTGAATAACATCATACTTCTTAAGTCCAAATCTTTCCATATTTTTCTAAATTCATCAACTCCTCATTTCCTATGCCAAAGCAATATTCCAACTTTATTTTATCTAGTTATTTTGAATACTCTAAAACAATATTAATGTGGCTGACATATAGCATAGATTTTTCTCTTTTGATTGAATTAGCATAGATTTTTCTCCTTTGAATGAATCCTTTAAAACTTTTAGACATATTTTGGATGAGCACAAATTTGAGTTTTTCATATCATATCTTGATATATTAGTAATTACTCCACTTTACTGAAGAGGTTTAAAAGCTAGGCCCCTGTTCTCACAGGTAGGAAATTTTCCCATTTAAAGAGAAAGCAGAACACATGATGAAACTGAACAGAAAAATTCTTTTATTGCTCTCAAAGTATTTTTTTGTTTCCTCAACCTTCCTAATAATTCATATAAACCTGGAACTGATTGTAGCATCTGGAAGTGCCAAGTGCTACTCCTTTGTAGATAACTGCTGCCATTTCCTTTTGCATGGAGTATTAGTGATGGTAACAAAAACATTTTTGTTTGGATTCAAAATGAAATCAATCCAAAATTACAGCTCAAAGAGGTTCAATCTCACATAATAATTTTCACTGCTTACAATTAAGAGTGGAGTGTAGTTGCTATTGTATTTACATCAATAATCAAAGATGTTGTGTCTGTATGATAATTGCATTACAATACAAATTAACACAAAATTGATTAATTTTATTTATCTAATGTGATGTTGTGTTTCTAATTTCTCCTTATTTGGTGTTAATCACATAGTTTTATGAAAATAGAAAACTCTTACCTCTCCAAAATGGGATCATTTGTGCAGGGAACAGTGATACACCAGAAGAAATGGATATTCACCAAAAGATATTTGTGATTATACAATGGCATTCAATCTTAAAACCTAAACAAATAGATATTTTGTGATAGAGACACTCTGGGAAATGAGTGCTGCAATGCAATTTAAGCTTCTTATTTAAATGGATTAGGAAATCTTCTACAAAATCTCCTAGAAATGAGTTGTTACCTTAATGTACATGGTAGAGACAGAGACCCCAACTAGGAGAGGAAATGTTTTGGTGAACCACTTCTCAATTCAAATTAGAGTCTGTTATCCCCAAATCCTGAGAACTAAGAGTTATTACCTTATCTCCCAAAGTTGCAGTGTAGCCTCCACCTAGGAGAGAAACGATCCATGAATTATCTAAGGGTAAGGGAAATTAATGAAATTTCTAAAAAAAATTATCCCAGGAGCTATCAGAGTCCCCTGAAATCAAGAAAACTAGTTCTGATTTTGGAACCTCCTCACAAATGCCCCAATACATTCCATCACAACTCTCCAAGTGAGGAGTATTTATATCCCATTATTGCCTCGGCCCGCGAGGCAGAGTGTGTGGACCCTGGAAGAAAAGAGATAAGGGCAATGGAGTCAAGTCAAATCATTCTGATCAAGCCTCATTTTAATGGGTGCAATAGTACAGATATATATAGCAGTAGAAAAGAAGGCAGGGTTGTACAAACACAGTACAGGGTGGGGGTCCATGACAAAGGGTTGGTATCCCACCCAAGGATGAGCTGCTCAGATGTTTCTGGTGGCAGGAAGCTCTATGATGTGATTAGGGGATGCCAAGATAACTGCCTATTCAAAGTTAGGATGTGATTAGGAGATTCCTATTCAGGAAGTCTTTGGTATGATGCGATTAGGAGATTCAACCTATTCAAGGTTGGCCTTATGTGGCTGTAGATTAGTGCCGGCTCCCAACACATTATGAGGATCCAGACCCCAAAATCTTTCTTAAAATGGTGAGAAGATGGGAGTAAGCAATAAAAGGCATCCTAACACAATGATGAATTTTGTTTTCTTAATCTGGATGACTAAGTTCCTTAAACAAGGCTATGGGTATCACCTAAATTAGTCTAAGGGACAATGAGTCCTAAAGATTTGATGTAGATTCAATTTGAAAATACAAGCTTACCCTTCTCTTTTCTCTCCCAAAGGCAAAAAAGGATAGTGAGGAATAGCCATTCCTACAACACATTTTTTTCATGATGCAGACAATTGTGAAATAATTGAGGATGATCTCATGAAGCTAACAGTGATTATGACACCAAATACAATGATGGGTAAAACTCATAGAAAGTTCAAATAGCTAGTTTGTAATAACATAATTGAGATTTAGTCCTATCTCATGGATTTTATCTCTTTTGGAACTAACTTGTTCTTTTCCTAGTACTTGGGTATCTTTAAATACGATCATTTGAATACACAGCTAATGGAACTGAAATTTTCTTTAGATTGTTTTTTGCTCAAAGGATGAGAGTTGAAAATTATCCCAGAGAGAACATGTAACTTTCAAATGATATTTAATGCTATTATGTGATAATCATTATTTTGGAGTCCTAGTTATTAAATCATTTGTGGATATAAACTACATATATGATAAGTGGGGTGTTGATTTTGATTATAATAAGAATAACAATTACCTATCTTTCTGTTGGAGTCATTATTTACCAGCAAGTAAAAATTGGTTTGCACCATGGCAGAACCCTTTGTAATTCAGATGAACAAATGAGTGAATGAAAACACCTTTATTAAGCAAGTACTAAACACTGAAGATACAAATAGAAATAGGGGGAAAAAAGCCCTTTTTATTAAGCAAATCACACTTTGAGAGAGACAACACATGAAAGAATTCACCTGAAGAACTTATAGAAAGACTTAGAAATTCTAAGGTCAAAGCAGTTGGGTCTTGTTACAATCAGAAGCTTTGAGATTACTATTATGTTTTTCAAAGACCACAAATAAAATGGTTTATGCTATAGTTTACATCCATCCAGAAAAATTGTGGCTATCTCAGCAACCAGTCAAAAAATTTTAACCCACCAAAAATTAAACATACCCTAAATATTATGTATCACTTTGAATGCATGCAAGAGATGAATGCTCCTAACATAAATTTTATTTGTTCTAAACATATGTATAAATCTGATCAAGAATGAACATTTTAGCATATATAATTCATAAAACAGTTTGTGTAAAAATTCATAAATGTCAAATTAAAAAACTTTATGTTTGTTACTCATAATTCAAAATCCTATGACAAATATTTACTTTATAGCTTTATAGCCTTTGCCTGAAAAATTGGAAGCAGAGGTCCTGCCACAGGATGGAAAGCAGAGAGTGTAAAGGCTTTATATATACACTTTTAAAACTTTCTGCCTATGAAAATAACCAAATTTCCATATGTCATGGGGATTACTGAGAGCATGTGGGAATTTTTCAGGTAATTCACAATAAAAATTCCATAGATACTTTCTGGATTTTATATTATGGATCATCATGTTCTTGGTGAACAGGTTTAATTTGTGTGATGCCATAAAGAAAACACAGACAACATTTAAAAAAAGTTTCCAGTGAGAATTATTGTATTCCTTAAAATAGGATGTGTAGATCAAGAAAGAGGTATATATGTAAGTGAATCACTGTGTGTGTGTATGGGTAGGAAGAGATGTAAAAGAGACAGAGAGAGTGAGAGACAGAGGGGGGAGAGAGGGGAAGGGAGAAGGAGAGAGAGGTGAGGAGAGAGAGGGAGGGGGGAGAAAGAGAGGGGAGAAGGAGAGGGACAGGGAGAGAGAGGGGGGAGAAAAAGAAGGGAGAGAGGGAGGGGAGAAAGAGAGAGAGAGAGGGAAGGAAAGGGAGAGGGAGAGGGAGGGGAAGAGAGAGGGGGGAGAGAGGGAGGGATGAGGAGAGGGGGAGGGAAAGTTATTTTCCTATTTGAAGCTGACCATGAACAAGAAGAAAGTTTTTTCTTGATTCAAAGATTCACAGCATCATTATTCATTTAGTATATGTTATTGGTACATATGTTTCCAATCTTTTTACATTTTTCTACTTCCCACATAGTCGACAAGTCAGCTATATTGGCCTATTTGCAATTCCATCAAAAGAACACTTTATTCTTGCCCTCTGTTCTTGGAATGCACTACCTTGTCATATGGATAGTTTGGTCTCCTTGACCTGCTTCAAGACTTATCTGAAGACTTTTCTTATTGATTCTCTGGGATACTCTAAGTATACCATCATATCATCTGCAAAGAGAGATAATTTTGTTCCCTGGTCACCTACCCTAATTCCTTCAATTTCATTTTCTTCTCTTATTGCTAAAGCTAATACAATACTGAATAGAAGTGGTGATAGTGGGCAAACTGCTATCACTCCTACTCTTATTGAGAATACTTCTAGTTTATTCCCATTACATATAATGATTGCTTTTTCATTGTAGTAAGTTAAGTAATTTTTAATACACATTGCTTTATGAATCAAGTTAGGAGAGAAAAATCAGAGCAAAAGGGAAAAACCATGGAAGAGATTAAAAAAAAAACAGAAAAGAAGTGAACAGAGCATGTGTTGACTTTTATTCAGTCTCCTTAGATCTTTTTTCTCAACGAAAATGGCCTTTTTCTGTCCAAAGTCTATTGGGATTGTTTCAGATCACTGAGCCACTGAAAAGAACCAAGGCTTTCATACTTGATCATTGAACATTCTTGCTGTTATTGTGTACAATGTATTCCTGAATATGCTTGTTTCTCTCAGCATCAGTTCACATAAATATATTCAGGCTTTTCTATAATCAACTTGTTCATCATTTTTTTATAAGACTTTTATCATTATTTTTCCTGCCATCTTAGTAAATCTGAGAGATGTGAGGTGGTACTTCAGAGCTGTTTTAATTTGCATTTCTCTAATCAATAGTGATTTAGAGCATTTTTCATATAATTATAAATGGTTTTAATTTCACCATTTGAAAATTGCCTATTCATATCTTTTTGAAAATTTGTCAATTGAAGAATGGGTTGTATTCTTATAAATTTATATTATAGTTTATTTTTTGAAGCTTTTTATTTCCAAAACAAATTCCTTCCTTCTCCACAGATCTGAGAGGTAAACTATCCTATGTTCTTCCCATCAGCTTATAATATCACTTTTTGTGTCTAAATCATGAACCCATTTTGATCTTCTCTTGGTATATGGTGTTAGGTGTGG
This sequence comes from Sarcophilus harrisii, assembly GCF_902635505.1. Classification (NCBI taxonomy): domain Eukaryota; kingdom Metazoa; phylum Chordata; class Mammalia; order Dasyuromorphia; family Dasyuridae; genus Sarcophilus; species Sarcophilus harrisii. Next base: position 112,624,716 of record NC_045430.1, read on the forward strand.
GTCAATGCCTAGTTTCTACTGTACTAGTTTCCAATTTTCCCAGCAGTTTTTGTCAAATACTGAGTTCTTATCCCAAAAACTGGAGTCTTTGACTTTTTCAAACACTAAATTAATATAGTCACTTATAATTTTGTCTTGTGAACCTGACCTATTCCATTGATCAATTACTTTATTTCTTTGGCAGTGCCAAAAAGTTTTGATGACCACTGCTTTATAATGTAGTATTAGGTCTAGCACAGCTATACCACCTTCATTGGCATTTTTTTCAGTGGCTCCCTTGAAATTCTTGACCTTTTGTTCTTCCAGATGAACATTGTTATTGTTTTTTTCTAGATCTGTAAAATAATTTCTTGGGAGTTTGATTGTTATGGCACTGAATAAATAGATTAATTTAGGTAGTATTCTCATTTTTATTATATTCTGTCAGCCTCACCATGAGCACTTGATTTTTTTCAAATTAATTAGATCTAACTTTATTTGTGTAGAAAATGTTTTGTAATTGTGTTCATCTAGTTCCTGACTTTGCCTTGACAGACAATCAAATATTATCAGTTATTTTAAATGGAATTTCTCTTTGTATCTTTTGTTGCTGGACTTTGTTAATAATATATAAAAGTGATGATGATTTATGTGAATTTATTTTGTATCCTGCAACTGCTAAAGTTGTGGATTGTTTTTAGTAGTTTTTAGTTGATTTCCTAGGGTTCTCTAAGTATACCATCATATATCTGCAGTGATAATTTTCTTTCCTCATTACCTAATCTAATTCCTTTAATCTCTTTTTTCTTTTCTTATTGCCAAAGGTAATACAATATGGAATAGTAATAAGGGTAGTGGGCAGCCCTGTTTCACCCCTGATCTTATTGGGAATCGTTCTAGTTTGTCGGCGTTACATATGATGCTTGCTGATAGTTTTAAATAGATGCTACTGACCATTTTAAGGAAAACTCCTTAAATTCCTATATTTTCTAGTGTTTTTAATAGGAATGGGTGTTGTATTTTATCAAATGCTTTTTTCTGCATTTAGTGAGATAAGTATATGATTTTTGTTAGTTTGTTTTTTGATGTAGTCAATTAAGCTAGTGGTTTTCCTCATATGGAAACAGCTCTGCATTCCTGGTATAAATCCTACATGTTCATGATCTATTATCCTGGGCATGACTTTCAGTAATGTCTTTGCTAATATTTTACTTAAGATTTTTGCATCAATATTCATTAGGGAAATTGGTCTATAATTTCTTTTCTCTGTTTTTCCCCTTCCTAGTATTGGAATCAGCACCAAATTTGTGTCACAAAAGGAATTTGGTAGGAGTCCTTCTTTCCCTATTTTTTCAAGTAGTTTGCCTAGTATTGGAATTAATTGTTCTTTAAATGTTTGGTAGAGTGCAATATGTAAAACCATCTGGCCCTGGGAGCTGATTAATAGCTTGTTCTATTTCTTTTTCTGAAGTGGGACTATTTAGATAATTTATTCCTTCTTCTGTTAATCTGGACAACCTTTATTTTTGTAGGTTTTTCTCCATTTCACTTAGATTATCAAATTTATTGACATATAGTTGGGCAAAATAGTTCCCAATAATTGCTCTGATTTCCTCTTCATGGATGGAAAGTTCATTTTTCATTTTTGAGACTAACAATTTGATTTTCCTTTTTTATATTCAAATTAACTAAGATTTATCTGTTTTGTTGTTTTGTTGGTTTTTTTTTTATAAAACCAAATCTTAGTTTTATTTATTAATTCAATAGTTTTCTTACTTTCAATTTTATTAATCTCCCCTTTTATTTTTAGAATTTCAAATTTGGTATTTAATTAAGGGTTTTTAATTTGTTCTTTTTCTAAATTTTTTTAGTTGCAAGCCCAATTCATTGATCTTCTCTTTATCTGCTTTATGCAAGTAAGAATCTAGAGATATCAAATTTCTTAATCAACCTTTGTCTGCATCTCACAAATTTAGTATATTGTCTCATTATTGTCATTCTTTTGGATGAAATTACTGATTGTGTCTATGATTTGTTGTTTCATCCATTCATTCTTTATGATTAGATTATTTAGTGTCCAATTAATTTTTGGTCTATTTCCCCCTGCCCTTTCATAGCATGCAATTTTTATTGCATCATGATATGAAAAAAATGCATTTACTATTTCTACATTTGATTTTGAAGTCTTTATGTCTATATATATATATATATATATATATATATATAGGTTCCATGTACTGTGAAAAGTGTACTCCTTTCTGTCTCTATTCAGTTTTCTACAAAGACCTATCATACCTAAATTTTCTAAAATTCTATTTACCTCCTTAACTTTTTTCTTATTTAATTCGTGGTTCAATTTATCTAGAGAGCAAGGTTGAGATACTCCACTATTATTATTTTGCTGTCTATTTCTTCTTTCAGCTCTCTTAACTTCTTGTCTAGTAATTTAGATATTATACCACTTGGTGCATCAATTTTTAGTATTTATATTATTTCATTATCTATGGTACACTTTAGCAAAATATAGTTTCCTTCTGTATCTCTTTTAATTAGATATATTTTTTGCTTTTGCTTGATATGAGATCAGGATTGTCACCCTTGTTTTTTTACTTCAGCTGAAGAATAATAGATTCTGCTCTAGTCCTTTATCTTCACTCAGTATATATCACCTTGCTTTAAATGTGTTTCTTGTGAACAACATAGTGTACAATTCTGACTTTTAATTCAGTCTGCTATATCCACTTCTACTTTTATGGGAGAATTCATTCCATTCCTATTGACCATTAAAATGACTAATTCTGTATTTCCTGCCAACTTATTTACCCCACATTATGCTTTTCTCTTTCCTTTCATTCTTTCCCTCCTCCCTAGTATTTGCTTCTGATTACCACCTCCTGCAAAAATCTCTCCCCCTTTACAGACCCTACCTCTTTATTATACCTTTGCCCTACTACTTCTGTTTTCTCTTCTATTAGTCTCCCCCCTTCCTTTCCTCTCCCCCCTTCCATTCCCTATAAGGTGAGACAAGTTTCTCTGATATTCTCTCCTTGAGCCAAATCTGATGAAAGTAAGATTCACACAATGTTCATCCCCCTTCCTTCTTTTACTCAATTATAATAGGTCTTCTTTGACTCTTCATGAGATGTAATTTCCCTCATTTTACCTTCATGTTTCTTTTTTTCCAGTACAATCCCCTTTTGACATCTAGTTTCTTTTTTATGTTATCACAGTAAAACCAAATTATATCTACCCTCTTTAAGTATATCCATAATAGAGATAGTTCCCAAGAGTTCTTTTCTTTTTACCTTTTTATACTTCTCTTGAGTTCTGTATTTGGAGATCAAATTTTTTGTTTAGCTCTGGTCTTTCCATCAGAAATAAATGATACCTTTATCATTGAATTTCCATCTTCTTCCTTGAAAGATTATGCTCAATTTAGCTGGATAGATGATTCTTGGTTGCAATCCAAGTTCCTTTGCCTTTTGGATTATCAGATTTCAGGCCCTTTTATCCTTTAAGGTGGAAGCTGCTAGGTCTTGGTTAATGCTGATTATGTCTCCTTGATATTTAAATTATTTCTTTCTGGCTGCTTGCAATAGATTTTCATATTGTAGTACATCAGGGCAGTTTTCCTTGATGATTTCCTGAAAGATAATGCCTAGTCTCTTTTTTCATCATGGTATTCAGAAAGTCAAATAATTCGTAGATTGTCTTTCCTAGATGTATTTTCCAGTTCAGTTTTTTCCAGTAAGGCATTTTATATTTTTTTCTATTTTTTCTTTTTCTTTTTCTTCTTCTTTTTTTTTTTTTTTGGTTTTGTATGACTAATTCTTGATGTCTCATTGAGTTATTAATTTTCATTTGTCAGTTCTAATTTTTACTGAATCATTTTCTTCAGTTATTTTTTTTACTTCATTTTGTATTTGGCCAATTGAATTTTAAATGATTTGTTTTGTTCTATGAATTTTTGTTCCATTTCACAAATTCTGTTTTTCAAGGATTTTTTTTTCTTTTTCTATTTCACTAATTCTGTTTTCCAAGGAGTTGTTTCCTATTTCCATTTTTTTTTCACATCTATTTTGTAAGAAACTATAGGCTTTTTTCTATTTCACTAAATCTATTTTGTAAGAAGTTTTCTTCAGATAATTTCTGTGTTTCCTTTCCCAAACTTTCTTGCAAAGTTCTTATTTCCTTTCCCCATTTTTCTTCTAACTCTCTCTTAAGATCCTTTTTGAATTCTTCAAGAGAACCTTGTGAGATGGCAATCAATTCATATCACTCTTTGGGGCTTCATCTGGAAACACTCTGCTTTTAATGTCCCCAGGGTTTGAAATCTGTTTTTCTCTTTCTCCATAAAAACTATTTATGGTCAGAGTTATTTTTGCTTTTTTGCTCATTTTTTTAAAAAGCCTGAGATCTGTTTTTAGGACAAAGGGGAGATTGTCCAAGCTTCCTGTACAAGTGACTATCTTTGCACTGGGAAGTTGTTGACTAACTTCTAGTATTAAGTGGGTGTGAACAAGTTCCATGATATTCTGGGATTTAGGGACACACTATTTGCCTTTTGTAGTTGTGTTGGATGTCTTACAAGTAATCTGCTGATCCACTAGCTTGCAACCAGGACAGAGTAGCTAATCATGCTGTGTATTCCTCCCAGTACATTTCAGGCCAGCATGATGTCACACTTCACTGAGACTCTGCACTGCCTGTGCTCAGGTATCTGTCCTCAACTCGCTGACCTCCATGCCCTCTTGAAACAGACCTTTTCTGAAGATTTTCCAAATTATCTTCTGCTGGAAATTTGTTACACTCCAAATAGTTGTGAGTTATGTCACCCCAAAACCAATTCAGAGACTTAATTGATTGTTAATTTGAGGGATATGAGGAAAGCTCAGAAAAAGACATGTCTCCTCTCCACCATCTTGCTTCTGTCTACTATTCTTATGAATTTACTCATTGCCTATTCTAATTTATTTTTCTTTTCTTATCACTAAAACCAACATTTCTAGCACAGTATTGAATTATAATGGTAACAATGGGCATCTTTAGATAGTGCTTATTATTTTAAGGAAAGCTCCCTTTATCCCTATGTTCTCTGGCGTTATTTTTTAATAGGAATGGGTGCTGTATTTTGTCAATTTTTTCTATATCTATTGAGATTATCATATGATTTCTATTGGTTTTGTTATTGATATGGTTTATTATGGTAATAGTTTTCCTGATACTGAACCAGCCCTGCATTCCTGATATGAATCCCACTGGTCATAGCGTATTATCCTGCTGATAAGTTGTTGTAATCACTTTGCTAATATTTTATTAAATTTATTTGCATCAATATTCATTAGGGAGATTGGTTTGCCATTTTCTTTCTCTTGGCTCTTCTGGGTTTGCCTCTTTTCAATTTTTTTTTCCTTTTTCATTTATTCTACTGTTTAGAGAGTTGTTTTTTCAAACAATTTTTTCCTTCCTTTTCCATACTGTTGACTCCCTCATGCATACCTCCCATTTCTTTTCTCAGTTTTTCTTCTACCTCTCTCATTTGCCTTTTGAAGTCTTTTATGAGCATTTCTAAGAAGTCTCCTTGGTCTTGAGACCAATTTATCTCACTCTTTGAGATTTCTTCTATGGACATTCTGTCCTCATCTGAATTTATGTTTTGGTCTACCTTATTACCACAGCAATTTTCTATGGTCAAGGTTCTTTTTTGTTTCTTGCTCAGTTTCCCTTTTGTTTTGGTGTTTCATCTTTTCTGACTTTTAAGGGATAGCTCTATTCCTGGGATGAAGGTGACATTTTCCCAAACTTCCTGTGCAGCTCTCAACTTTGGCTTTGAGCACTGGGGTCCCTTCTGTTTGTAGGTAGCTTTGCCAGCTCTGTCAGCAAATAGCCTGTTTTCCCAGAATTTGCCTTCTGAGTTGGGAGTGGAAGCTGCCCTACTGATTTGCTCCTCTACAGAGACAGAACTGAGAGTCTTGGCAGCTGATCTGCTGTGATTAAGATCCTCTTGCTAGCTTTCCCAATATCTATCTGACTTAGGCTGAACACTCTTTTCATGCCAGTGAGACTTATCTTTCTTGAAGTTTTTTTCAGTCTGTTTTGAGCTGGAGAGTGATTTCACTCTTTCATGCTCTATCATGTGGTTTTTGAGGAAGCCTGGGAAAGCTGGAGAAGCTTCCTGACTTTACTTGGTCATCTTGGCTCCACCCCTAGAACTAATACAATGCTTGCTGATGGTTTTAGATAAATGGTCTAGATAGATGGTTTTAAAAGATAGATAAAACTTATCATTTAAAAATGGTTTTAGATAGATACTACTTATCATTTCTTCCTATGTTTTCTGATGTTTTTTTTTCTCCCAGTAGTATAGCCTCATTTATTTTTACTCAAATGATGATAACAAAAGGCCTTGAAGTTTTTCTTATTCAAAGTAAAGCCAATGAAAATAAAAATGTCATTATTAATTGAATGCCCTCACACAAGAAAGCAATGTTCTAGATTGAAAGGAATAGCATTCAAGAATAACAGAAATCCAAAGATAAAGCTCTGGATATAGTAACTAATAATTTCAGCCTCATTCTCTGATTTAATCCAATAAGTCTTCTTTATACTTGAACAAGTCATCAAAATGTCCATATATATTTTTATTTATTTTTCTTCTCTTGTGAGTTTTCACTCCTCTTATAAGCTTCCTATTTTCATCAGTTTCATTTTTTCTTTTTTTAAAATTTATTTATTTTAAAATACATTGCTTTGTGAATCATGTCAGGAGAGAAAAATCAGAATAAAGGTAAAAACCATGGGAGAGATTTAAAAAAAGAAAAAAGAAGTGAACATACCATGTGCGGATTTATACTAAGTCTCTATAGTTCTTTTTTCTGTATGCAGATAGCATTTTCTATTCAAAATCTATTGGGATTGCTTTGAATCACTGAACCACTGAGAAGAAGCAAGTTTTTTTATCAATCATCTCTCATTCTTGGTATTTGTGTACAATGTATCCCTGATTCAGCTTGTTTTGCTCAGCATCAGTTCATGTAAATCTTTCCAGACCTTTCTAAAGTCAGTTTGACCCTCATCTTTTATATAACAATAATATTCCATCATCTCCATATACCACAACTTGGTTCAGCCAATCCCCAGCTGATGGGCAAGTGCTCATTTTCCAATTCTTTCCTACCAGAAAAAGAACTGATATAAACAGTTTTGCACATGTACATCCTTTATGAATTTGGGGGGCTATAGAACCAAGTAATGGCACTGCTGGGTCACTACACAGTTTTATAATCCTTTGGACCACATTTGAAATTGCTCTCGAGAATGGAGATCATTTCACAACTCCACCAACAATTCATTAGTGTCCTACTTTTCCCAATCTCTTCTGACACGAATCATTATCTTTTTCTATTATCTTAACCAATTTGAGAGGTGTGAGTTGTTTTAATTTGTATTTCTCTAATCAATAGTGATTTAGAGTATTTTTTCCAAGACTATAGATGGCTTTAATTTCATCATCTGAAAATTGAATATTCATATCTTTTGATTATTTATCAACTGGGGATCTATTTTTTTTCAATAGTAATGGGTGATGTATTTTGTCAAGTGCCTTTTACACATCAATTGAGATAATTCTGGGATTTCTGTTAGTTTGGTTATTGATATGATCAAATATGCTGATATTTTTCCTGGTATTAAATAAGACCTGCATTCTTGATATAAATCCTACTTGGTCATATTGTACTATTCTGGAAATAAATGCTTTTGCTAATACTTTATGTAAGATTTTTGCATCAATATTGGTAATGTTCTTGTTGATTTTCTCCTTTCGGTTCAGTAATCACCACAAGAGTAGCCAGGTGTTAAAATCTAAATTCTTTATTATCTCCTTCACAATGTTGTCTCCTTTCCTGGGGCTCAGGCCAGCTTTCCTAGAGGCCTTCCAGAATCTTGCTTTCAGTGAAGAAGCTAAGTAGGACAGGCCTGCCACCACAGTGGTGTGAGATGGGATGAATGAATCTGGCTCTGAGTCCCCAGCTTGCCTGGTTCTTCTGAGTCTCTCTCTGAGCCCTTCTGAATCTGTCTCTGGTTATCCTTGGCTCCGAGAGCTTGAGCTCCCACCTCTAGTCCACTTGTCTTCTCTGGCTCTGACTCTGGCTGAGTTTATCAGAGCTTATATGCTGTCTTATAATTACATTATCATAGGTGTGAATCTTGTGGAACTATATTAAGTACTAAGTATATGTACTGAATTAGAGAACTATTAAGCACCATACTAAACTAGATAACCATTGTCTTTATCAATTCCACTGACTTAACATCTTGTAAGAATCCTTGTTTCAGAGTTCTGGGCCATAACAAATATTTATTAGGTTATTTAGTCTGTAATTTTCTTTCTCTGTTTGGGCCCTTCCTAGTTTAAGTATCAGCAGCACTCTGTGTCATAGAAGAAATTTGTAGGGCTTCTTCCCTTAATTTTTGTAATAGTTTAATCTCCCCTTTTATTTCTAGAATTTCAACTTTGGTATTTAATTGGTGAGAAATCTGCCTGGAACATAATAGACACTTAATAATTGTTTATTGGCTGACTAATTGTAAAGCTGTATTTTTTCGTGGCTGTTGAAAATTGCCAGGAATTCTGTGACCATTGTGGAATTTTGTTATTTCTCTGGTTTTTAGTGTCTTCAAGAGTGACTGATAAGAGTAATAACAGAAGTTATATCTTATGCTGGTTACCATACTATTTCCAGAGTGAGCATTACATATACCCACAGAAAAAATGTGTCATCGTGATTGTAACCAATCAACTGGATTCTAATGTTAAAAATATTCTAGTTGGTAACACTTAAATGTTACTATTGAAAAGGCAATAAATTATAGAGTTTTACTTCAGAGTTACCATGCCAATGTAAGACTTTTCTACCCCAAATTGATACCTCTGAGTCTCTTAATATTTTCATTCCAGAGCATTATCCATGAAGGAACAATCTTGACCCACTGGATCTCTGGTTGTTTGAATCATGTCTTTAGAAACAAAGACTTGGGACTTCCAGGGGTGGAGCCAAGATGGTGGATATAACACATATTTCTCTCTGATCTTCTCTACAACCCTCACGCTAATTAAGAAATCCAGCCTCTGAATTTGCTCTGGACCAGCAGAACCCACAAATTTTGGGAGTGCAACAAATTATCAGCAGAAGATAATTTTGAAGATTGCCCAAAAAGGTCTGTTTCAATTGGAAATGAAAGGGAAACAGCCAGCTCAATTAGCTGAGTACAAACACCAACACAGACGGCACAGAGTCCCAGGGTGGTGCAGTTTCCACGGCGGTGTGGATTCCACATCCTGGAGAATCTATGGGGAGGAAACAGACTAGAAAGGGTTTGTTTCAATTGGAAACATGTGGGAGGCAGCCAGCACAAGCAGCTGAATATAAATGCCAGCACAGACAGCAGAGTCCTGGGGCAGCGCAGAGTCCAAGGAAAGTGCAGATTCTGTGGGGCAGTGCACATGCAACATGGCAGAAAATCTATGGGGAAGCACCTACAGCAGCAATGTTGGCTACTCTGCCCTGGTTGCAAACCAATAGAGCAGCAGAGAGGGTATAAAACATCCAACACAAACACAAAAGATCAAGAGTGAACCCCAAAACGCCAGACTCTCATGGGACCGGCCACACCCACACAGCACTGGGAGTGAATCAGCACTGACCCAGCACAGTTGCAGTGGCTTGGAAAACCTCATCTGTACTAAAGGCAGACCTTAACGTTTAACCGTTTAACAAAGAAATTAGTAAAAAAAAAAAAAAAAAAAAAAAAAAAAAAAAAAAAAAAGTAAAGAGGACTCTGATGATACACAGCTTTTATGGTGAAAGAAAAAAACAGATTTCAAACCCTGAGAAGACTAAAGGTAGATGAAGCCCCAAAAGGCAACATAACCTAGCCTCATCACATAAGGCTCTTCTAGAAGAAATTTAAAAGGATCTGAAAAGAGAGTTAGAAGAAAAATGGGGAAAGGAAATGAAAAATTTGCAAGAAGGTTTGGAAAAAGCAACACAGAATCTGTCTGAAGAAAATTCATTAAAAAATATACTTAGTGAAATGGAAAAAGCATATAACTCATTAAAAGATAGATTTGATAAAATTGAAAAAGAAAGTAACTCCCAAAAAAACAGAATTTGGGAATCAGAAAAAGAAAATAACTCCTTAAAAAGAGAATTTGTTAAATGGAAAAAATATCCATAGAACTCATTTAAACAACTCATTTAAAAATTCAATTGGACAAGTACAAAAAGAAGTTTAAAGTAAATGAAGAAAATAATTCACAAAAATTCAGAATTGAACAAATGGAAAAGAATGACTCAATGAGACAATAAGAATCAATCAAACAAAAGTAAAAAAAAAAAATAGGAAAAAAATAGGAAAAAAATGTAAATACCAAATTGGGAAATCAACTGACTTGGAAAAATAGAACTAGAAGAGTCAATTTAAGGATTATTGGATTGCCTGAAATACATGATGAAAAAAAATAAAAAAAGAGCCTAGACACTATCTTTCAGGAAAACATCAAAGAGAACTGCCTGGATGTCATAGAATCAGAATGTTAAATGACCACCGAAAGAATTTACCAAAGGCCTCCTGAAAAATACCCCAAAATTAAAACCCCAAGGATTATCATGGCTAAATTTGAGAACTATTGTACAAAGAAAAAATATTACATGCAGCCAGAAAGAAACAATTCAAATACTGAGGTGCTACAATGAAGATTACTGAGGACCTAGAAGCTTCCACTTAAAAAGATCTAAAGGGCCTGGAATCTGATATTCTGAAAGATGAAGGAACTTGGAATGCAAACAAGATTAAATTACCCTGCTAAACCGAGCATTTTCTTTCAGGAAAGAAGATGGACATTTAATGAAACTGAATTCAATTTATTTTTGACAAAAATATCAGAGCTAAGCAAAAAAAAAAAAAAAATGACCTCCAAATATAGAATTCAAGCAAGAGAATCATAAAAAGGTAAAAAAGAAAAAAAAAAAAAAACTTTTGAGAACTGTATTTCTGTTATGGGTATACATTGAGAATACATGTATAATCTGATTTTACTGTTATAATATAAAAAAAGAAACTAGAGATGGAAAAGGGATTGTAACAGAAAAAGAGGGGAGAAAATAGAGGTAAAATGATGGAAATTACAACTCAGGAACAGGTAAAGAAAACATATAATTGAGGGTGATAAATATCATGTGAATCTTACTCTCATCAGATTTGGCCCAAAGAAAAAAATATTAGATATATTTGGTTTCACCAAGAAACATTTGTCATCTTATAGAAAAGCAGGAGGTGAAAGGAGAAAAGGGAAGAGGTAAGTTAAATAAAAGGGAAAAGAGAAATAGTTGGGGAAAGGTATAAGAAAGGAGGAAGAGTCTCTAAAGGCAGAAAACTTCTTGAAACAAGTAGTACATAAGTAAATACTGGGGAGGAGGGAAAGGGGAAAAGGAAAGAGAAAAGTATAATTTGGGGTTAATAAAATGGCAGGAAATACAGAATTAGTAGTTTTAACTGTAAATGTGAATGGGGTGAACTCTTCCATAAAATATAAGTGGATAGCCAACTGGATTAAAAGCCAGAATCCTACAATATGTTGTTTATAAGAAACACATTCAAAGAAGAGCAGTACATACAGAATAAAGGTAAAAAGTTAGAGCAGAATCTATTATGATTTAGGTGAAGTTTAAAAAAAAAAAAGCAGGGGTAGCCATCCTAATCTCAGATCAAGCAAGAGTAAAAATTGATCTAATTAAAAGAGATAAGGAAGGAAACTATATCTTGTTAAAGGGTACCATAGATTGTAATGGGCTGAAGCCAAGCAGATGCACTGAGGTCCCGAGCACTTGAGGCTAATTAGCAATTGGACAATACTCTATTAATATATGTTTGGAGAAAGAATGGGCCCACCCACTCTCTGTGCAAGTTTGATGTGTTGTATAGGAGATTGCTTAGAGGATTTGGTGGGTGAAGTGTGAGAGCCAGAGGCACCGCTGGCCGGATTCTCTTGTGACTGTTCTCACTTCTTATCACCATTCCCCTTCACCTCCGCAAAGATTTTCCTTTATCCTGACTAAGGCTGATTTTAATATACTCTGGGTGCTAAACGTGGTCATCACAATAGATAATGAAGCAATATCAATATTAAACATATTTGCACTAAGTGGTGTTGCATCTCCTAAAGGAGAAATTAAGAGAGTTGCAAGAATAAATAGACAGCAAAACTACAATAGTGGGAGATCTCAACCTTGCTTTCTCAAAACTAGATAAATTAAAACACAAAATAAATAAGAAAGAAGTTAAAGAGGTAAAAAGCATATTAGAAAAATAGATTTATAGATCTTTGGAAAGAATTGAATGGAGACAGAAAGGAGTACACTTTCTTCTTGGCAGTTCATGGAACTATACAAAAATTGTCATATATTAGGACATAAAGACCTCAAAATTAAATGAAGAAAGGCAGAAATAGTAAATGCATTTTTTCAGATCATGATGCAATAAAAATTACATTCAATAAAGGCCAGGGGAAAAGAGACCAAAAAGTAATTGGAAACTAAATAATCTCATTCTAAAGAACGAATGGGTAAAACAGCAAATCATAGACACAATCAATAATTTCATCCAAGAAAATGACAATAATGAGACAACAGTCCAAAATTTGTGGGATAAGGCTAAAGTAGTAATAAGGGGAAATTTTATATCTCTAGATGTTTACTTGCATAAAATAGAGAAAAAGAAGATCAATAAATTGTGCTTGTAACTAAAAAAGCTAGAAAAAGAACAAATTAAAAATCCCTAATCAAATATCGAACTTGAAATTCTAAAAATAAAAGGAGAGATCAACAAAATTGAAACTAAAAAAAAAACTATTGAATTAATAAACAAAACTAAGAGTTAGTTTTATGGGAAAAAACCAAAATAGATAAACCTTTAGTTAATTTGATGAGAAAAAGGAAAGAGGAAACTCAAATTGTTAGTCTCAAAAATGAAAAGGGAGGACTTTCCACCAATGAAGAGGAAATTACAGAAATTACCAGAAGTTACTTTGCCCAACTTTATGTCAATAAATTTGACACCTTAAGAGAAATGGAGGAATAGCTACAAAAAATATAGATTGCCCAGATTAACAAAAGAGGACATAAATTACTTAAAAAGTCCCATTTTAGAAAAAGAAATAGAACAAACTATTAAACCACCCCCTAAGAAAAAGTCCCAGAACCAGATGGATTTACATGTGAATTCTACCAACCTTTTAAAGAACATTTAACTCCAATACTATATAAACTATCTGAAAAAATAGGGAATGAAGGACTCCTACCAAATTCCTTTTATGACACAGACATATACTGATAGCTAAACCAGGTAGGATGAAAACAGAGAAAGAAAATTATAGACTAACCCTAATTAATATCGATTAATCTTAAGTAAATCTTAAGTAAGTAATCTTAATTCTTAAATCTTAAGTAAAATATTAGCAAAGAGATTACAGATAATTATTCCCAGGATAATACATCACAATCAAGTACAATTTATACCAGGAATGCATGGCTGGTTCAATATTAGGAAAACTATTAGCACAATTAACTATATCAATAACCAAATGAACAAAAAACATATGATTATCTCAATAGATGCAGAAAAAGCATTTGATAAAATCCAACACCCATTCCTATTAAAAACACTAGAGAGTGTAGGAATAAATGGACTTTTCCTTAATATAGTCAGTAGCATTTATTTAAAACCATCAGCAAGCATCATATGTAATGAGGATAAACTGGAACCATTCCCAGTAAGATCAGGAGTGCCACAAGGTTGCCCAGTATCACCATTGCTATTCAATATTGTATAAGAATTGCTAGCCTTGGTAATAAGAGAAGAAAAAGAGATAAAAAGAAACAAAGATTTGCTGTAAAATAAATTGTGACTACTCAAAAATACATCATGCACTGAGCAAAGCTCATTGGTGTATGGGTGGGATGTTTGCTTTCCAGGGTTGTAAAATGGCCCAGTCAAGTACTTGCTTGTTTTTATGGGTACTGTATAACAAGTGGACTCAATATATCACACTCACATGATAGTTAGAGATTTGATTCCAAATATTTACACAATTCATATTGGAATTATTCATTTATAGCAGGGCCCTATTCCTCCCTTTACAACCAGAATGCTAAATGTAAATATTGTTGGTCTTTAGAGACAAAATTGAAGCTCTTGAGGGCATGCTTCAAGCCATATTTAAGTAATTATAGAAAGGACTTTGCATTTCAAAATAAAATGTATGAATATAAATGTATGAATATAAAACTAGTGTATGGGGGTATGGCAACTGCATCAATTCAAAGACAGCTCAGTTCTCTTGCCTATAACTCTTCTTTGTAATAATTAGTAGAGTATTTTGCTTTGACTATGTATCTTAAACAGAGAGTGGGGGGGGGTAGGAATCTCACTTTTCTTCACTCCATTGTGTCACATCTGGAGAGAGTACTCCACCTAAAGTGAGTTTAAACCTGACCCCATGTTAGCCCTTTCTACTTCGTATTTATTTTCCTGATTAAATAGCAGAGTGCAGTTTCATCATGAACATATCCAGGTTTGCAGAAATACTAGTAAAATAAGTGAAATAATGGTGCAGAGCTGAGATGAAATGATGAGATGTAAAGTACCTAATTATAAACTGCTTTATATACTGATTAGAACTAGGTATCAACTCCTCTGCAGATTATAAAAGTATTTTGTCACATCATATAGCAAAATCTCTCTCTCTTCTCTCTCTCTCTTTCTCTCTCTGTCTCTGGCTGTCTCTCTCTTCTCTCTCTTTTCTCTGTCTTTTGTCTCTGAATGTTTGTTTCTGTCTTTCTCTTTCCTTTCTATCTCATTTCTCTCTTCCCCTTCCTTTCTGCTCCACCCCTTCTTCCCTCCCTCTCTCTTTTTTCTTTTTCTTTTTCTGTTAAAATATACACTTTTGAGTGTGCTATGTTTAACATTCTTTTTTTTGTGAAAGAACAAATTAACTGTGTCATTTCTGATTCATGTTTTACATTTGGTTTCTTTTTCTATTCTCTTGTTCTGTAGATGCTCTATTCATGAGCCAAAAAGCAAAATATTACCTGGTAGGAGATTTAATGGTCCAAAGATTGTGAGAAAAGAGAACCTGTTTTCTTTAGAGGCAAGATCCTCTAGGACTGAACAAAATCAAACTGCATGCATGTGGAAATAACAAGGACTACCCCACTATCTCAGGAGCCCTACAGAGAAATTGCAGTGTTTTCTCAAGTTTGCATCATTCAGTCATTTCTTCATTCATCAGGATGTAGAGGAAGCTCCCTTTCACACAATGAAAAGCTATATTGTTATATTCCACTGAGCAATGCCGCTGAGAAAATAACAGATACAATTACTTGGCCCTCTGACTTCCATTTGTATCTTTTTCTTACCCACTTATCTACATGTAATACGGACAATGAAACCTGGAGTCAAGAAGATTTGAGTTCAAATTCAGCCTCAGATATTTTCTAGCTATGTATCCCTGGGTAAATCATTTAACCTGTTTGCTAGTTTCCTCATATGTAAAATAAATATAACAACAGCACTTTTTTCAAAAGGCTATTATGAGGATTCAATGAGAAAATAATTCAAAAGATTTTAGCACAGTGTGTGGCACACAGTAGTATCTACCTGTTATTATTGTTGTTGTTATTAATTAATTACAGGAGAAATAAAGAAATTTACTGTTTAAACTCTTGGGAAAATTTTTAACTCCAGAGCTGCTTGATAATTACTGGACAAATAGCCATTGCCTAATTTGGCTTTCAGAAAGTTATAAAATTTATAGAATAATCACCATATATTTGAATAAGATGTGGCTTTGACAAATGGCTTTAAGCTACTTTCTAGGAACAGTAGACCAAAGCAATGACTAGTCCTGAGAGCATTAGTGATCTAATTCAGTTTTAACTAAAGAACTTAGGGTTTGTGCTAAAAAATCTCCTTTTAAAGTGTGAAGGCCTTAGATCTAAGACTCAGAGGCAATAGAAGAAAGCAGACTTTATGCTTATCCAAGGCAGAATTTTTTTTTTGCATTTTCTAAAAGAGATTGAAAAAATACCTATGTGTAGACTTTAAGTAACATCCTAGCCAAACATTTCAGCTTATTAATATTTGGTAGAAGTGAAAACTACACACAAAGCATTATCTATAAAGGCTATGTGGGAAAGCATAGGCCAGGGCAGACCAGAACTTGGTTCATTCAGTAGAAGACTAATAGATCAGTATGGACATTGGTGACCATTTAGGCTCAGTTGCATGAACTGTTCTCTATATGGGTGCTCCTAGTTTAGGGAAATGTGGATTTTTCTGTTTTTGTTTATTTTTTAAATTAAAATTAAATTTTTTTATTATAACTTCTTATTTTTCAAAATATATGCATGGACAGTTTTTCAACATTAGCCCTTGTAAAACTTTTTATTCCAATTCTCCCCTCTTCCCCCATGCCCTCCCCTAGGTAGAAAGTAGTTCAATATATATTAAACATAGTAAAAATATATGTTAAATCGAATATATGCATACATATTTATATAATTATTGTGCTGCACAAGAAAAATCAAATCAAACTAGTAAAAAAAAACAGGAGAAGCAATTTATGCAATCTGTTTTTATTTCCATGTCTCATTAATTAATTTTGCTTTTAGTTATGTCTAATGGTTCACTTCTAAAGAAAAGTACATTTATAGGGGCACATAAGCTATAATTTTAGGTGTGTAGATGATGAAAGTGACTTGAAACTAGAGTAGCTATTCCATGACAGATTTATCATGTGTTTTGAAAGTATGCCTGCAAATGCTCCATATGGAATTGTTTGTTTATTTTTTGAGAAAAGAGGATGAGGAAATCTGTGTTAGAAATAGGGAGGATTACCGGAATTTGGCTTGGGAAGAGACAGTATGTAAGTAATAGGAAAGCAGTGTTGGTGGGGTATGAGTATAGATCTGGAGTTTTGAAGAACCAGGAAGAAGTATTTAGGCTGGATATGGGCGTTGTCTGTAAATGTGGGTTCATTCTCCATACAGAAAGAAAAAAAAATGGAGGGAAAAAAATCCCATTAGACATAATATCATTTTTTGTTGATAACAATGCTTTATTATCACAACTGATGAAATTCTTGACAGGAGACAGAAGATTTTTAGAGCTCTAAAGACAGCTGTCCAATAACCATTGTGATTCAAGCACGTAGTGTTTCATTTACAAATTGCACAACAATGATGTTATATTAACTGACATCTTGAAAATACATGTTTAGAATCTGGTCAAAGGACAACTCCTTAGAGTAATTGTGCAAGATAAAACAGAATGGTATCCACGAGTAACAGCTAAGTTCCTTTGAAACTATCTCTTCTGAAATAGTATTTTCAATATTTTAATAAAGAAAAATGATGAGAATTTTTTGAGGAAAATATGGCTCTTCTGGAGAAAATTATTTCTTCCCTTTCAATTTTCAGTGAATAAGGAACCACTCTCTGATTTTAGTACAATGATAGCTGTTGAGCATCTAGTCTCAATAGTTTCTGAAGTAACCCTTCTTTCTGCATTTCATTTTGGATGATGCTTTAGTTAATACAGCAGATAATGCAAGGCTCAAAGTCAGGAATATTCATCTTTCAAAGTTCAAACCCAGTCTTAGATATTTACTAGTTGTGTGATTCTAAGCAAATCACTTAATTCTGTTTCTTTCAGTTTTCTCATTTGTAAAATGAACTGGAGAAGGAAATGACAAACCACTTCGGCATATTTTCCAAGAAAACCCTGAATGGAAATATGAAGAATCAAGACTCATCTAAAAGAGTGAAGACCAAATCGGTAAAATATTCAAAGTACATATTCTATATCTGGGTGAACTCTATGACTTTGTGAAAGACATTCTAAATAATCATATTGAATGTTTATTGAGAGTTCTAGAAAGGCATATCTCTGTTCAAATTAGCCATTTTAATGACAAAATATTTATTTGAACATTCCTGGTTAGAAAGTAAATTGGAGATTAATATCATATTGACCTGTCCTCATAGCTATTTTGAGAATATGAAATATTTTACTGAT
The DNA here is from genome assembly GCF_902635505.1 of Sarcophilus harrisii. NCBI lineage: Eukaryota > Metazoa > Chordata > Mammalia > Dasyuromorphia > Dasyuridae > Sarcophilus > Sarcophilus harrisii. The sequence continues at coordinate 112,642,830 of NC_045430.1, forward strand.
ATTTATGTGGTCTTTAAGAGTCATATATTTCCTAAGATAGCTTCTGGTCTGAAAAATAAGAATACCAGCTTCATCAATGATGATATGGGATTTAAGTTGAGAGTGTTTTTTTTTAATGCTTAATTTATGCTATTAAAATATCACTGTTCAATTTAAGGGGTGGAGCAAAAATAGTGGAGAAAAGCCAGGAAATTGCCTAAGCATTCTCCAGTTTCCTTCCAGAAACAATGTTAAGTCAATCATTTAAAGGTTTCTGCAGTAACAATACTCACAAAAAGATGAAGTTAACAATTTTTCAGAGAGGGACATCAGGAAAGGTTTGTCTTACTATAGTAAAAGGAGAGTGCAAGACAATGCAAATTGTGTTCAGGAAAGGCAGTAGGAGCCTCTTAGCCATAAGCCATAACCCATATCGATAACTGAGGTCCCACAGTTCTAGTTCAGCAAACCAAAAGCATAGCAGACTAGTTGAAAGGCCTCTAAATTCAGTGCAGAAGGTAAATTGCCAACCTAGGAAAAGGAAATACAACAGCTAACTGAAGAAAATAATTTCTTAAAAAATTAGAATTGGGCAGTTCAATTGGAATCCAACGGCTCTATGAGATATCAAGAATCAGTCAAACAAAATTAAAAGAATGAAAAAATAGAAGAAAATGAAAATATCTCACTAAAAAAACCCCAAAACAATTGATCTGGAAAATATATTCAAGAAAGATAATTTAAGAATAATTGTAATACCTGAAGACCATGATGAAAAAAAGAACCTGGACATCTTTCAAAAAATTATTAAGGAGAATAGAACCAAAATGGTAAAGACTAGACAGGACATTGCTGGAACTCTCCCTCAAAATCAATGCTACATCAAGCCTCTGAATGAATTTTGGAGTGACAGAAGCTATAAACATTCAGAGTGTAATGGTTTTCCAATTTAAAATATCTTGGAAGAACTTCAGAAAATGTCTGTCTCAATTGGGTGAAGAGGATTGCAACTTATTGCATAGGGCAGAGCCTGATGCAGGGAAGCCTTGTGAGGGGGATTTAGTGGGAGGCTCTTAGCCAAAGTACTGCTGTGTTGCTACTCTGTCTTGCTTTAGAAGGCCTTTGAATCATCAGACAAGCTTTGAGACCTCCAAGGAAATCACAGAAAGCAAATTGCCAGGATAACAGGCAGGTCTTGACCAGGTCAACCCAGCAGTGGGAAAATCTAGAGCACATTAGTCTCCAGAACAATCAGGGAGAAGCTTCTGTCCTCATGCAAAAGGAGCTTGGGGAAATCTCCCTGTTTCCAAGGAGCAGAGCTCACCTTTTAAAAACAAATATAAAAGCAAAAAGATTCCTAATCATGGAGAGCTACTATGGAGACAGGGAAGACTAGAACACAGAAGAAAAGGAAAGTAGAAGAGGAAATCAATGTCAAATTGACTACAGGTAAAGTCTCGGAGTGGGATGTGAACTGATCACAAGCTCAAAAATCTCTCTTGGAAGAGCTCAAAGGATCTTAAAAGAAAGATGAAAGAAAAATGGGGAAAAGATATGAACTATGCAGAAGAATTTTGTAAGTTTGGGGAAAAAACTAACTGCTTGGAAAAGACAGCATAGAAATTGATTAAAGAAAACAATTCCTTTAAAAATAAATTTGAAAACAATGGCAAAAATACTGAAGAAAACAACTTCTTAATAATAAATTTGGTGAAAAAAAAAAGCAATTACTAAAAAACAACTGGCAAAAAAAAAAATTCACTGAACAACAACAGGCTAATTGTACAATATTTCAAAGTCTGATTCTTTTTGTACAGCAAAATAACTGTTTGGGCATATACACATATATTGTGTTTAATTTATACTTTAACATATTTAACATGTATTAGTCAACCTGCCATCTCGGGGAGGGGGTGGGGAGAAGGAAGGGAAAAGTTGTAACAAAAGGTTTTGCAACTGCCAATGCTGAAAAATTACCCAAGCATATATCTTGTAAATAAAAAGCTATAATAAAAAAAAAATTAAAAAAAAGAAAAGAATTCCTTAAAAATTAAAAAAAAATGTTAAGAAAAACTGACCTTATATTTTCAAGAATCAGAAAGTAAAAGAGCAACTGAAAGAATCTGGGGGTGGAGCCAAGATGGCAAAAAGGACACAAATTGTTTTCTGAACTCTCCCCAAGACCCTCAGACTAATTAGCAAATCCAGTCTCTGAATTAGTTCTGAACTGGGATAATCCTCAAATATTGGAAGTGTACCAAATTACCAGGAGAAGGTAAATTTGAAGCTCTCCAGAAAAGGATTGTTTCAATTGGGCTGGAGGGAGGTGGGCCATATGCAAATAGGCCAAACACAGATACCAGTGCAAGCATACAGACCTGGGGCAGTGTGGGTTCCATGTGCTGGAGAATCTATTGGGAGGAATCTATCTTCAGCAGTGTTGGCTACTCTGCCCTGGTTGCAAGTTAATAGATTAGCAGTTATAAAACATCCAACACAAACACAAAAGGTAAATAGTGAAGCCCAAAATGCCAGAATTTCACGGGACCTGGACATACCCACTCAGCACTGGAAGTGAATCAGCACTAACTCAGCACACCTGCAGCTGCTGCTTGTAGAAAAAGCTTGGACAATCTTACTTGCCCTAAAAGCAGATCTCAACTTAAAAAAATGAGTTAAAAAAAACAAAAAGAACTCTGACCATAGATAGTTTTTATGGTGAAATAGAAGAGCAGATTTCAAACCTTGAGGAGATTAAAAGCAGATCATCTCCAGATGAAGCCCCAAAGAGTGATATAAATTGGTCCCCATCACACAAGCTTCTCCTAGAAGAAACTAAAAAAAAAAAAAAAAAAAAAAAAAGATCTTAAAAGAGAGCTAGAAGAAAAATGGGGAAAGGAATTGAGAACTTTGCAAGAGGGTTTTGAAAAGAAAACACAGAAATTATCTGAAGAAAATTCATTACAAAATAGACTTAGTAAAATGGAAAAAGTATATAACTCCTTAAAAATAGATTTGACAAAATGGAAAAAAAAAACTCTCCGAAAAACAGAATTTGTGAAAAGGAAAAAAAATCCATACAACAAAACAACTCATTTAAAAATTCAATTGGACAAATACAAAAAGAACTAAAAAAGTAAATGAAGAAAATAATTCACTAAAAATCAGAACTGAGCAAATGGAAATGAATGACTCAATAAGACGTCAAGAATCAGTCAAGCAAAACCAAAAATAAAAGAAAATGTAAAACATCTATTTGAGAATACAATTGACCTGGAAAATAGAGCTAGGAGAGACAATCTAAGGATTATTGAATTTCCTGAATAGCAGGAAGAAAAAAAAGAGTCTAGACATTATTTTTCAGGAAGTAATTAAAAAGAACTGTCCTGATGTCATAGAATCAAAAAGTAAAATAGCCATTGAAAGAATTCACTGAACACCTCCCAAAAGAGACCCCAAAATTAAAACTCCAAGGAATATCATGGCTAAATTTCAGAACTTTCAGACCAAGGAAAAAATATTGCAAGCAAACAGGAAAAAAAAAAAAACAATTCAAATACCAAGAAAACACAATAAGGATGACCCAAGACCTAGCAGCTTCCATATTAAAGAACTGAAGGGCCTGCAATCTGATATTCCAAAAGGCAAAGGAATTTGAAATGAGCCAAAAATAAGCTACATTTCTAAACTGAGAATTTTCTTTCAAAGAAAAAGATGGACATTCAAACAAACAGGTTAATTCCATTTATTTCTGATGAAAAGATCAGAGCTGACCAAAAAAAAATTGATCTCAAGAGAAGCATAAAAAGCTAAAAAGAAAAGAACTCTTGAGGACTATATTTGTGTTATGGGTATACATAGAGAGTGCATGTATACTTTGATCTTACTGTTATAATATAAAAAAAGAAAATAGAGGTGAGAAGAGGATTGTACTGGAAAGAAGGGAAAGTTGAGGTAAGATGAGAGAAATTACATCTTACAAAGAGGTAAACAAAGTCTATTATAATTGAGAGACAGAAGGGAAGGGAATGAACATTATTTGAATCTTACTCTCATCATTTGGCTAAAAAGAGAATATTAGACCTATTTGGTTTAACAGAGAAACTTCTCTCACCTTATATGAAAGTGAGAGGGGAAAGGGGAAAGGAAAGGGGAAGGCTAATAGAAGGGGAAGCAGAAGTAGTTGGGGAAAGGTATAAAAAAAGAGGGAAGGTCTGTAAAGGGGGAGAGCTGTTTCAGGAAGATGGTGGTCAGAAGCAAATACTGGGGAGGAGGGAAAGAGTGAAAGGAAAGAGAAAAGCATGAGTTGGGGTAAATAAGATGATGGGAAATACCATTTTACCAGAATTAGTCATTTTAACAGTCAATGAGAATGAGATGAACTCTCCCATAAAAGTAGAAGTGGATAGCAGACTGAATTAAAAGTCAGGATTCTACACTTATGTTGGTCACAAGAAACACATTTAAAGCAGAGTGATACATACAGAGTGAAGGTAAAGGGCTGGAGCAGAATCTATTATTATTCAGCTGAAATTAAAAAAAAAAGCAAGGGTAGTAATCTTGATCTCATATCAAGCAAAAGCAAAAATAGATCTAATTAAAAGAGATAAGGAAAGAAATTATATTTTGCTAAAGGGCACCATAGATAATGAAGTAATATAAATACTAAAAATTGATGCACCAAGTGGTATAGCACCCAAATTCCTAGACAAGAAGTTAAGAGAGCTCCAAGAAGAAAAAAAGACAACTATGCTAGTGGAGTATCTCAACTTTGTTCTCTCAGAACTAGATAAGTTGAGCCACAAAATCACAAAATAAATAAGAAAAAACTTAAGGAGGGAAATAGAATTTTAGAAAATTTAGGTATGGTAGATCTTTGGAGAAAATTGAAGGGAGACAGAAAAGAGTACATTTTTCTCTTGGCAATTCATGGAACAAATATAAAAATTGACCATGTATTAGGGCATAAAGACCTCAAAATAAAATGCAGAAATAATAAATTCATTTTTTCAGATCATGATGCAATAAAAATTACATGTTATAAAAGGCCAGGGGAAAATAGACCAAAAATTAATTGGACACTAAATAATCTAATCTTAAAGAATGAAAGAAAGAAATCATAGACACAATCAATAATTTCATCCAAGAGAATAGCAATAATGAGACAATATACTAAAATTTCTGAGACGCAAAGGTTTATTAGGGAAAATTTGATATCTCTAGATGCTTACTAGCATAAGGTAGAGAAAGAGAAGATCAATGAATTGGGCTTGCAATTAAAAAGGCTAAAAAAAGAACAAATTAAAAGCCCCCAGTCAAATACCAAACTTAAAATTCTAAAAATAAAAGGAGAGATTAATAAAACTGAAAATAAAAAAATATTGAATTAATAAGTAAAACTAAGACTTGGTTTTATGAAAAAACCAACAAAATAGATAAATTTTAGTTAATTTGATTAGAAAAAGGAAAATCACATTGGTAGTCTCAAAAATGAAAAAGGAGAACCACTTTTTCTACAAATGAAGAGGAAATTAGAGGAATAATTAGGGGTTATGTTACCCAACTTTAGGCCAATAAATTTGACAACCTAAGTGAAATGGAGGAATGCCTATACAAATATAGATTGCTCAGATTAACTAAAGAGGAAATAAATTACTTAAATGGTCCCATTTTAGAAAAAGAAATAGAACAAGCTATTAATCAACTCCCTAAGAAAAAATTTCCAGGGCCAGAGGGATTTAAATGTGAATTCTACCAAACATTTAAAGAACAATTAACTTCAATAATAGGTAAACTATTTGAAAAAAATAGGGAAAGAAGGACTCCTGCCAAATTTCTTTTATGACACAGACATGGTACTGATAGCTAAACCAGGTAGGATGAAAACAGAGAAAAAAAAAATTATAGACCAACCTTCCTAATGAATATCGATGTAAAAATCTTAAATAAAATATTAGCAAAGAGATTACAGATAATCATCCCCAGGATAATACACCATGACCAAGTAGGATTTATACTAGCCATGCATGGCTGGTTCAATATTAGGGAAACTATTAGCATAATTGATTATATCAATAATCAAATTAACAAAAGCCATCTGATTATCTCAATAGATGCAGAAAAAGCATTTGATAAAATCCAACACCCCTTCCTATTAAGAACACTAGAGAGTATAGGAATAAATCGACTATTCCTTACAATAGTCAGTAACATCTATTTAAAACCATCAGCAAGTATCATATGTAATGGGAATAAACTAGAACTATTCCCAATAAGATCAGAGGTGAAACAAGATTGCCCATTGTCATGATTATTAATCAACATTGTATTAGAAATAATAGCTTTGGAAATAAAAGAAAAAGAGGTTAAAGGAATTAGAGTAGGTCACAAGGAAACCAAATTATCACTCTTTGAAGATGATATGATGGTACACTTAGAGGATCCTAAAGAATCAACTAAAAAACTACTAGAAACAATTCACAATAAACTTGCAGGATGCAAAATGAATCTACATAAATCATCAACATTTTTATACATTACTAACAAAGTCCAGCAGCATGAGATACAAAGAGAAATTCCATTCGAAATAATTCTCAATAGTATAAAATATTTGGGAATCTATCTGCCAAGGGAAAGTCCAGAACTATATGAATGCAACTACAAAACACTTTCCACAAAAAAATTAATTCAGATCTAATAAGTTGGAAAAATATCAAGTGTTCATGGGTAGGCCAAGAGAATATAACAAAAATGACTATATTACTTAAATTAATTTACTTACTTAGTGCCATATCAATCAAACTTCCAAGAAATTATTTTATTGATCAAAAAAAAGTAAAAACAAAGTTCATCTGGAAGAAAAAATGGTCAAGAATTTCAATGGAATTAATGAAAAAAATGGCAACAAAGGAGGCCTAGCTGTGCTAGACCTAACATTATATTATGAAACAGCTTTCATCAAAATCATTTGGTACTGGCTAAGAAACAGAGTAGTTGATCAGTGGAATAGGTTAGGTTCACAGGACAAAATAGTCAATAAATATAGCAATCTAATGTTTAACAAACTCCCAAACCCCAGCTTTTAGGATAAAAACTCACTATTTGACAAAACTACTAGGGAAAATTGGAAACCAGTATGGCAAAAACTAGGCATTGACTCATAGCTAACATCATATACCAAGATAAGATTGAAATAGGTTCATTATTTAGACATAAAATGTTATATTATAAACAAATTAGAAGAACATAGAGCAGTTTACCTCTCAGATCTGTGAAGGAGGAAGGAATTTGTGACTAAAGAAGAACTGGAAATCATTATTGATCACAAAATAGATCATTTTGATTATAGTAATTTAAAAAGTTTTTGTACAAACAAAACTAGTGCAGACAAGTTTATAAGGGAAACAATGAACTGAGAAAATGTTTTTACATTCAAAGGTTTGGATAAAGGCCTCATTTCTAAAATATATAATGAGGTGACTCAAATTTATAAGAATTCAAGCCTTTTTCCAATTGATAAATGGTCAAAGGATATGAACAGACAATTGTCAGATAAAGAAATTGAAACTATTTCTAATCATATGAAAAGGTGCTCTAAATCACTATTGATCAGAGAAATGCAAATTAGGACAACTCTGAGATACCACTACACACCTCTCAGATTGGCTAAGATGACAGGAAAAGACAAGACAAACATAGGAAGGTATGTGGGAAAACTGGGACACTAATGCATTGTTGGTGGAGCTGTGAACCGATTCAGTCATTCTGGAGAGTAATTTGGGACTATGTTCAAAAAGTTATCAAACTGTGCATACTCTTTGTTCCAGCAGTGTTTCTATTGGGCCTATATCCCAAAGAGATCTTAAAGGAGGGAAAGGAACCCACATGTGCAAAAATGTTTTTGGCAGTCATTTTTGTAGTGATAATAAACTGGAAACTTAATGGATGCCCATCAGTTGGAGAATAGCTGAATAAGGTATGATATATGAATGTTATGGAATATTATTGTTTTATAAGAAATGATCAGCAGAATGATTTTAAAGAGGCTTAGAGAGACTTAAATGAATTGATGCTAAGTTAAATTAGCAGAACCAAGAGATCATTGTACATGGCAATAGCAAGATTATAAGCTGATCAATTCTGGGCATAGCTCTCATCAACAATGGGATGATTCAGATCAGTTCCAATGGTGTGGTGATAAAGAAAGACATCTGCACCCAGAAGAAGGTAAGTGGGAACTGAGTGTGGATCACAACATAACATTTTCACTTTTTTAGTTGTTGTTTGCTTGCATTTTCTTTTCTTACTCATTTTTTTTTCCTTTTTGATCCTTTGATTTGATTTTTCTTATGAAGCAAAGAATTGTACAAATATATTTACACATTGTTGGGATTCTTTTAAGATGCTAAGACAGTGGAATTGATAGAGACAATAATTATCTAATTTAGCATGGTTCAGTCTGATTGATGTGATCCTATAAGGAGATGTTATGGGCCAGAATTTGAAACAAGGTAGTAAGTGTAATTGAGGAGACAGTGGTCAAATCTAGTTTAGGACTGATTTAATCCTACAACAAATAATGGTTTCCTAGTGATATAATGATTGGTGTGTACACAGTGTACATCATATAAGCAAGAAGCTCTCAGGGCCAGACACAGAAACCCACTAGAAGCTCTGCGCCTCAGCCAGGATTCTGTAGAGGAGATTCACAAGCCAGAGAAGACACTTAAGCTCTCGGAATCAAGGAGAGAGGTAGGCCTCTATTAAAGCTAACTGGGCCCCAGGAAAAGAGGCAAGACTTTGAAGGAGAAAATAAAAGATTTGGACTTTAACTCCTGGCTGCATTTGGGATGATTATACTGAACTGAAATGAAGGCTGCCTCCAGAAGCCCCTCAAAAAAGCTGCTCCCAGAGAACAATGCATTGTAGAGAAGAATATCACAACATATATTGGATTTAATATACATTTCAACATGTATAACATATATTGCATTGCTTATCATGAAGGGAAGGGGATGGGCGGAAATGATGGGAAAATTTGGAACACAAAGCAAAAGTCAATGTTGAAAAATTATCCATGAATATGTTTTGAAAATAAAAAGCTTTCAAAAAAAAAGATATGTTAGTTTTGAAATAAGAGTAGAAAAAGAAATTAAAGGAATTATAATAGGTAAGGAGGAAAACAAATTATCACTCTTTGTAAATCATATAATGATATCCTTACAGAATCCTAGAGAATCAACTAAAAAAACTACTAGAAACAATTCACAACTTTAGCAAAGTTGCAGGATACACAATAAATCTACATAAGTCATCAGCATACAAAGAGAAATTCCATTCAAAATAATTCTTGATAATATAAAATATTTGGGAGTCTACCTGCCAAGGCAAAGTCAGGAACTATATGAACACAATTACAAAACATTCCACAAAAGTAAAATCAGATCTAATCTCCTAATTGTGTCTACTCGGTATTTTTTTTTTTCCCTTTCTAGTTGTTTGCAATTTCTTTTCCTTGGTGCGATAGTTCTTAAATTTAGTCATGATATTACTTGGTGTTTTAATTTTGGGGTTAATTTCAGGAGGTCATTGGTGAATCCTTTCAATGGCTATTTTACCTTCTGATTCTAATATATCAGAACAGTTTTCCTTTATGATTATCTGTAAGATAATGTCTAGGCTCTTCTTTTCATCATGGCTTTCAGGAAGTCCAATTATCCTTAAATTGTTTCCCCTAGATCTATTTTCCAGGTTAGTTGTTTTTTCTAAGAGGTATTTCATATTTTCTTCTGTTTTTTTTTCATGCTTTTGTTTTTGTTTGACTGATTCTTGAAATCTTATTGAGTCATTTACTTCCATTTGTTCAATTCTAATTTTTAGTGTATTATTTTCTGCAGTTACTTTTTCTTATAGCTCCTTTTGTTTTAGGCCAATTGAATTGTATTGCATTTTTTCCTATTTCACAAATTTTGTTTTTTAACAAATTAGTATCTTTTTCATATCTATTTTTAAGACATTATATGCTTTTTCCATTTCACCAAATCTATTTTGTAGGGAGTTATATACTTTTCCCATCCCTTCTTGCAAAGATCTCATTTTCTTTCCCCATTTCTCTTCTAACTATTTTAAGATCCTTTATGCAATCTTTCAAGAAAGCCTTGTGAAATGGGGACCAGCTCATATCTCCCTTTGGGGCTTCATCTGGAGTTTGATTTGCTTTTAGGAACTTCAGGATTTGAGGTCTTTTCTTCTCTCTCTTCATAAAAGCTGTCTATGGTCAGAGTTCTTTTTTTCTCATTTTAAAATGTCTCCCTGTGCTGTGGTCTAGGCTTGGCAGACTGTCCCCCTGCCCATCTGAAACAGACTTGTTCTGTTTCAAATATGTTTCTTCTAAGATATCTTCTTCTGGAAATGTTTGTATTCCAAATATTTGTGAATTCTTTGACTCCAAAACCAGTTTAGAATTTTAATCTGCTGTTGGTTTTAGAGATGGTCAGAGGAGGTCATAGAAAGTCATTTCTTCTCTCTACCATCTTGGCTCCACCCTCATTTCTGAAATATATAACTAGCTTAATTAAATTAATAAGACTATAGATCATTTCCTATTCATATATGGTCATAGGATATAAACAGGCAGTTTTCAGATGAAGAAAGCAAAGTTATCTGTAGTCATATAAAACTTTTTCCCCAAATCCTTATTGATAAGAGAAATGAAAATTAAATCAACCCAGAAGTTCCACTCCAGACTTATCAAATTGATTAATATGACAGAAAAGGTAAATGATATGTGGTGGAGAAGAGGTGGTAAAATTGAGATACTAATGCATTGTGGTACAGTTGTAAAGATCCAGCCATTCTGGAGAGCAAAGGGTTACAAAACTCTGTATACTCTTCAATCCAACAACCATAAAAAGGGAAAAGAGCTTACATGTTCAAAAATATTATACTGACCCTTTTTATGGTGATAAAAAATTAGAAATTAAGGGGCTGTCCATCAATTGAAGAATGGCTTTACAAGTTGTAGAATACAAATATAATGAAATATTATTGTTCCATAAGAAATGATGAGCAAGTGGATTTCAGAAAAAACTTGATTGGCTTAACATGGACTAATGCTGAGTGAACTGAGCAGAACAAGACCATTGTACACAGAAATAGCAACATTAATAGACAACTTTAATGGGGGTTGTTTTCTCTCAGCAGTAAAAAGATCCAAGATAATTCTCAAAGATTCTTGTTGAAAAATATACACATCCAGAGAAAGAACAATGGAATCTGAATGTAAATCGAAGCATATAGCTTTTACTTTTGTCCCCTTTCTCATGATGTTTCCCTTTTTTTGGTGATTCTTCTTTCAAATGCTAATGTGGAAATAGTTTTAACATGATTGTTTATGCATAACTCATATATTGCTTTCTGTCATGGTCTGGGAATAGAAGGGAGAAAGAGAATAATCTGAAACTCCAAATCTCACAAAAATCAATGTTGAAAACTATCTTTACATGTAATTGGAAAAAAATATTAAGAGAAAAAAGCACATTATTCTCATTTTCCACTAACTACTGTCCTCATCTCCATATTCTTTTTCCTAACAACTAATTAGAATCAAACAAAATAAATTGTAGCATTGGTCAATTCTGAAAATGTTTACCTCATTACATTGGTCTAATTCACTGTCTATCAGCTATGACTTAGAATGATTACATACATAATTTTATGAAGAATCACTGATTCCTTCATTGATGAAATTTTTGATCATTCAACAATTTCCTTTCCATTATTTAGCCCATTCTTTAATATTTATTTTTTGTTCTCATTATTTTGTTCTGCTAGAGTTCATACAAAATTTCCTTATTTCCATTGAATTCTTCCTACCAGTCCTTTCATGTGATAAAATAATGATCAATTATATTAATTTACCACAATTTTTCCCTCATGTACTGATTAATGGACACCCATTTTTCTAGTTCTTTGCAAATCAAAAGAAAGAAAGAAAGAAAGAAAGAAAGAAAGAAATATTGCCAAAATATGTTTGTTTGACTCTTTTTAAAGCAAAGGCTTTTTTTGAGCCATTGCAATACATACCTAGTAATGGAATTAGAAGGCAAAAGGTAAAACTTACTACAAAATCTACAACATTGAAAAATACTATCTTCTTGAAGGATTCAACCAATTCACAGCCTACTAGTAATAATTCAGTAGTGTGCCTGTATTCTTTGAAACCTTCAACATATAATATTTTTTGTCTTTTGTTCTTTTTGCCAATCTGCTGTCAGGTAAAACTTCAGAGTTTCAAAGAAAATATCCATACTTTTTACTATTTGTGATTGTATTTCATATCACATCCAGTTTTCTATCCTAATCAACTCCTTGCTGTTTTATCTGCTATTTGTTGCTTTGAATCATCAGAAATCTATGAAGATACCATGAGTAACTTAATCCACTCAGTTTCCAGATTTCTTCTGCAGGGACCTGTTATCCAGATGGGTGTGACAAAATTATATTTAGCCAATCCCAGAGCTTCATTCCTTTCTCTGCTGTGCCACTTTACATAAATCTCCTTTCCATGTTTTGTTCTTAGGAAATAAATTAAATAAGTTGTATTGTTGCTTCTAAAAAAAAAAGGATACCATTTGCTACAATTAAAGCTCAATTCATCATCCTTGTGACTTTCTAACATTTCTGTACAATATTGACAATCTCTATTAGAAATGCAATCTTCTTGAAAGTAGGAGCTATTTCTCTACTAATTAGTATCTCCAAGATCTTGCACAGCATAAGGATACTTGCACCCAGTAAGCAACAAAGCAACAAAAAAATTCATTAGGAACATGATTTCACAACTTTGCTTATAGCTTGCATTACTTCTTTGAAGATTATCTATTTATACATTTTGACTACTTATTTATTGAGAAATTACCTTTATTTTTCATGTCTGATTCAGACTCAAAGATATGTATAAAATATAGGTGTATGTAATATTAATACATATACATATTTATATTTTATAAATACATTTATTTACATATATAAAGTTATGACAAAATCTGCTGCAATTTTTTTTCTTATTTGCTTATCTTCTATTTCAGGTTTATTGATTTAGTTTTTACAATATTTTTTTTAATTTTATGTTACCGGAATTATCCATTTTTCTTCTATGATCACCTCTATCTCTTTTTGGTAAAGGATCTTCCTTTGTGCATAATTGTACAAGCAATCTTCTTAAAATTTCCCTCTAAAATGTGACTTTTTACAATTGTATCATATCATATATACAGTTTTTGTTTCTTTTACTACATGACTGGAGATAATTTCCTAAACCTAATAATGCTTGATTGATTTTCAATTTCCCCATCAAAGTTTATCAGACTACAGAGTCTTTAATTCCTGTACTTGATTTAAAACTATATTACTATGCCTGAGTGTTTTGTATTTTGTCTTACTTTCTAATCATGAAATCGTTATCCAAAACATGAAAGTGACTATGGATATGAATATGGATAACTATTTGTATCTACTTGTGGTCTACATAGTTTTCATGGTTTTTTGAATTCTAGGTAAACAAAGGCTTGTCATGGCACTGAGTAATACTGTGTATGACTTAGACTAGAAAAAGATGGATAACAAAATTTATCCATATTCCAAGAGTCAATCATGACTATGATTAGTAGAATCTATTCCTAAATCAACTATTTAAAAAAAAAGTTGGTTTCATGTTGTGGATAATGATTACATTATTAGAAACTAAGCCAAAACAAAACAAAACAAAGCACTCAGGCATAGTAATATAATAAGGAATAAAGCACAACTTAATCAAACAGTCTGGATAAATAGCTATGCTATTTAGCAAATATATAACAAAAGATATCTTTGGTTCTCCTTAGATAGATTTAAAAATTCACACTTTTCTCTGTTTTTTTCCTTATAAAAATTCTGTTGTATCCTTTTGTACATCAGATGGGTTCAATAAAATCTGACTTTTTTTGGACCCATATAATCAATCATATGATTCATCAATCAATGAATCATGATTCATCAATCAATGATTCATAAAGCCATTATTATATTATTATATTTTCAAATGTCTATTGTAGTCCAGAGTATCTATGTAAAAATTTTCAGCTCAGAACAGCCTGAAACCTGTGGGTCATGGTGATGATTATATATCAACTAGATAAAGACCCTGTGAGGGTTACAGTTTTTGATTTGACTGATTAGGCAGTTTCCCAGGACCATGTGGCATTGGGTAAAAATAAAAATAAAAAGAATAATTTAGTGAAATCAAACTCAAATACAAAATTGACTTAGAAAAACACAACTTAATATTATCCACATTATGTTGTTTTTTAAAATTTATTTTATTAAACATTTCCCAGTTGTTGTTTTTTGACTCCTCTGGGGTAGTCAACCATTATCACAGACATGTGTTTCCTTGTCAAAATTCATATTACGTTGTTGTTGTTGGTTTTTTTTTGTTGTTATTGAGATCAATTCCATCTTTCTTCATGGTACTACAACTCAAATAAAACAGGACTTTGTCAAGCACCAAATTTTAACTGGCATTAGATACTATTTAAAACAAGAATATAGTATTTATGTAATGGGAGAAATAGTTCTAGAAAGTTGAGACTGCTGTATTCTCTGCTTGTTCAAGATATAATTCAACAATGAATTACATTCGGCTACATGATTAATCTTCTTTCTTTCCCTTATTCAAAACATAGCCCAGTCCCTCTCTAGGAGCTTTTTGTTTTAACTGTTTTAACTAGCAAACTAGGCTCATCACTCTTAAATTAAATTAATATACTATTTATCTTTATTTTAGTAGCTCTTTTGTAGTAAATCAATCATTTGGTTCAGTCTCTAGTCATCTCTATGTCTGCAGCACAAAAACCATGATTTGTAATGCCCATCTTTGCTCTACATTATTTTCCAATTTGTTTTTCAACTGAGATATTTCATTTTTGAAATTTTTAACTATCTTTTATTAGGACCTGATATTTTATGTCTTTTTATTATTCTCAAATATAATATTTATTTTTGAATACCAGTGTAATCTATGGAATGTCAATGGATGATAAAAAGAAAGTTTTTGACATGATCCAAACCTTTTTCATATTAAAAATACTAGAAATCACAGGGAGGAAAGTACCCTTCTTAAAATGTAAAAACAAAAACAAAAAACTTCACAAGCCACAACCATTCCATCATACCTTTCAAAAGCAAACTTCAGGTCTTCCTCAAGATGAAGTCCAATATATTTTGAATATCTTTTAATATGATGAGAATTATAGGCAAAGGAAAGTTGCCATGTATGCTAGTTATAGGTTCTATGTACTTTTCTTTGAAAGTTTTTTGTACTATATAAATACTATTACTAACATAGTCAATATGAATTTATTAAATTCAATGAGTAATTTTTGTTTTTGTCCTTACTTGTTGGAGATAAATTTTTAACATATACATCTTAATTATATAGATCCATGAGTAAACATCATAACCCATTTGCAACCTCTCAGTCCATGTGAGATGCAACATCTCTATAAATTCTCTACAGAGAATTTTCCTAAAATTCCAAGGGCCTTCCCTTGGTACTTGTCATATTTCATGATATTGAGCACAACAAACTGGCTGTCCATCTATTACTCTTCCTCTGGCTACATTAACAGCCTACTTTCTAGTTTGATTGTATATGGTTCAGTGATGTCTTTTATCATTTGTTAGCAACTTTTATCACAATTTACTTCTATTACAAAATGTTCCATTACCCTTGGCTTCACTAGAAATTTTGATTTTTCTGAGATTGTAGAGTTCAATGATTCATGGTTTTAAGACAAGTGGGAATATATTGATATTAGAGTCAATGTTTTTGCCACTAAAAAGAGTAGTGAAGACTTGGAGGATGATTTCAGAAAGCATCATGAAATTTCCCAAGAGCAATGACTTTCAAACTTTTTCTTATATTCAATTATAAACTCTATTGATTTGTAGCACTTATTCAAGATAGATATCATGATGGACTAAATTAATGCTTGGTAAAATCTAGAAAATGTAAATGATTCATCCATTCATTTTTGTTATTGATGGCCAAATCAATCTATTTTTAATGACTATAGATTCCAAAGGGAAGATTCTATAATTTCTCAAAGATCAGCATAATTAGTAAAATGTCATTCAAAACAGAAGCATCTCTAAAACTTTTCATCAGTTGGGGCCCATTATATTTGCACTTATACAGCCCAATGAGTAAATTTTATTGGGATGGGATGAGCAAGTATATATAAGTGTTGATAATATCTTGTTCACTTATTCTAATAAGAGTGGTGTCTAATATGTTTTTTGTTTTTGAAATCTTCCCATTTTTGAGAAATTGGACAATAGGAACTTTTAAAATTGTGGCCTCCAGCATAGTATTATATTTGCTCTATTTATTAAAGCATAGGCACTGATTTCATATACAACTTTTGAAAGCCATTATCACTTTTAGTACTATCACAACAGTACATGAACGAAACTATTCTATAGAACTATTACCATAGAATCTATCAAGTCAGTTTCATTATTTTTTTCATCATTCATTTTCATCTTCATGTGTCATTGCATAATCTAAGTTATATGCTAAGCTTTCTGAAGACCTATTTTCATCACACTTATTCTTACTGTTTTATGAGCTTATAATGCTTATGATCTTCTATCAGACACTTCTATAATATTTTACAAATGGGTTTATACTTAAAATGTTTACTGCAATAGTTTGCCTATCTCTTAACTTTATAAAGGGATCAATTGTTTACTGAATGACTTTTTCTGAGCCTTTTGGTTTCTTTATTGTGTTAGTTATTTTGAATCAATTAAATTTCTTGAATAAGTGATGATAAATAGTGCCAATAACTTTTATTCCCTGTTTCTCAGTTCTCAGCCTCAATGGCTTATTCAATTCAAACTGATGAAGTTTAAACTACTTCAGTAACAAATTATGTTTTGTATTCTCTTGTTTTCTAGTTTAGTACTAATTTTAAATTTTGCTTTATATAGGTAATAATCTTTCAGAGGCAGCTGATTTTTGGATGACTCAAAGATAAACAAAAATAGCAACAAAAGTAATTTGTAATCTTTTCCTGTCTATTAAGAAATAGTTGAATTAAATTTTAGCTATTGAAAAATGGCAGAGTACAAGCAGGAAGTTCAACATTCTACTCTAAACAATGTTAAAATAAGACCTCAAATTGAATTCTAGACTAGCAGATACTTGAAAAGGATTAGGAAAGACAGTCTTATAGCCCAAGACACCTTAGGGAATTGGCAAAAGAAGTTTATGACACCAAGGGCATAGCCAGTCTAAAGTAGACCAAAGTACATGGAGGGCAACACTAGTAGCAGGTGTTGGAGATAGCAGTAACAGGTGCAGCAGCAAGGTTAGCAGCTCTCAGATCAGAAATGATAAAGGGGAAAATAACTGATCAGAAAGAGATGATAGGGAATCCTTTGCTGATATGCATGTAGAACCTTGTTGCATTGCTCATATATGGTTCTGAGTTACATTTCTAGGGCAAAATGCTTGTGGGCACAGATAAGAAGTAGATTTGACCACAATTCCAAAGTGGTGAGGACTGCTTGTGGTCACTCACAAGGGTTCTAAGAACCTGACCATAGTTTCAAGGCCAAGAGGAGGGCTAACATTTGCAGCTACAAATAAGAAAAATCTCTTTTTGGGTAAAGACCAGAGTACAGGCCAAGAGAACAGTGAACACACCTCTTCTAAAATCAAACCACTGGAATTTCTAGGAGTGGAAAGATGGAGTGAAGTCAAGAAGCTATTCAAGTTTTTCCCATTTCCCTCAAAAACCACATGAAATCAAAGTCTGGAAAGACAGAGCTTGCAAAAGAGATGGAATGAAACAATTTTCCAGCTGAGATACATCATAAAGACTTCAAGAAAGGTCAGGCTCACTGAAGTAAAAGGAGTGCTCAGTCCAGATGGTCTCTGGGAAAGCCCGTATGAAGGTCTTAAACACAGCTGATCAAAAACTGAGACTCTCTGTTCTTATTCAGTAAAACAGTATCAAGCAGATCAGTGGATTCTGGCCAAGACAGCGGCAAGGAGGCACACAGCGTGTAAGCTCCACATTTTCTCTCAGAATTCACTTCTTGACAAGCCTCTGGATTAATGCTTGACTGAAAAAAAAAATCCACAAATAGTTACCAAGAGAAGACATCCCTGAGATTTGACAGGAAAGGTCTGTTTTCGCTCTAGGGTGAGGACGGTTTTAGATAGGGCGCAGGCTGAGGGCAGTGGCAGCGAGAACTCAGCAGGCAGCTCACAGCCCAGCAGACCAGAGGGGGGTGGGGTGTGATCTCAGCTGTCTCTGTGGGGAGAACTTTGCTACAGGATTGGATACTTTGCCCTGGCAGCAAGTCAGTAGCCCAGTAGAGAAGCTAAAAACACTGGGGGTGAAGAATACAACCCCAAACAGCTGGAGTTACTCGGGACCTGGCCACCCCTCCCCCACAGCACCTCAGCATGCTCTCAGAGTCTCAGAGCGCAGGTGCAGCAACTCCTGCTAGTGCCTCGCTGCTGCCCCCGCAGTCTGTAGAGGAAGCTTGATAATGCCACCCAGCCCCTCCCCTCAAAAAAGCAGATTTCATTTCTGTTTTTTTTTTTTTTTTTTGTCTTTTTTTCTTTGCTAGTTTGTCTCTGATACTTCTCTGACAAAATGAGCAAGAAATTGAAAAGGACCTTAACAATTGACAGCTTCTATATGGATAGAGAGCAGAATCTAAACCCTGAGGAGACTAAAAACAGACTGTCTCCAGGTGAATCTCCAAAGCAGGAGATCATCTGTTCTCAGCACAGATGAATCTCATAGAAGAAATTAAAAAGGCTCTCACAAGAGAGCGAGAAGAAAAATGGGAAAAGGAAAGCTAAGCTTGGCAATAGAGTCTGGAGAAGTTATCCCACTCACTTAAAGACAGAGTAGATAAAAAAATCAAATCCTTGAAAAATAGGATTAGTGAACTGGAAACAGAAAATAGCTCTCTAAAAAATAAAATTGGCAAAATGAAAAAAACATTCCATAGAACAAAACAATTCAATTGGACAATTAGAAAAAGATATAAAAAAAGTGAATTGAACAATTGGAACTGAATGACTCCAGGAGACAAGAAAAATCAGTCAAGCAAAACCAAAAAAATCAAACAATGGAGAAAAATGTAAAATACCTTCTTGGGAAAATAACAGACCTGGAAAATAGGTCCAGGCGAGACAATCTGATAATTATTGGACTCCCAGAAAAATATGATGAAAAAAAGAGTCTGGCAAAATGAAAAAAACATTCCATAGAACAAAACAATTCAATTGCACAATTAGAAAAAGATATAAAAAAAGTGAATGAAGAAAATACTTCATTGAAAATCAGAATTGAACAATTAGAATTGAATGACTCAAGGAAACAAGAAGAATCAGTCAAGCAAAACCAAAAAAATCAAACAATGGAGAAAAATGTGAAATACCTTCTTGGGAAAATAACAGACCTGGAAAATAGGTCCAGGCGACACAATCTGAGAATTATTGGACTCCCAGAAAAATATGATGAAAAAAAGAGCCAGGACACTATTTTCCAGGAAATTATCAAAGAGAACTGCCCAGAAGTCATAGAAACAGAGGGCAAAATAGACATTGAAAGAATTCATCGATCACCTACTGAAAGAGATCCTAAAATCAAAACACCAAGAAATATAGTGGCCAAATGCCAGAACCCTCAAACAAAGGAAAAAATACTCCAAGCGTCTAGAAAAACCCAATTCAAATATAAAGGAGCCACAATAAGGATTACCCAGGTTCTCACAGCATCCACATTAAAAGATCAAAGGGCCTGGAATATGATATTCCAAAAGGCTAAGGAACTCAGTATGCAACCAAAATAACTTACCCGGCCAGAATGAGCATGTTTTTCCAGGGAAGAAGATGGTCATTCAACGAAATAAGTGAATTTCACCTATTTTTGATGAAAAAAAACAGAATTTAACAAAAAGTTTGATCTACAAATATAGAACTCAAGAGAAACCTAAAAAAGTAAAAAGAAATCTTGGGAACTATATTTCTGCTATAAAGATGTATAAAGAATACATGTATACCTTGCTCTAGAAACTAGAGGTGGAAAGGACCTTGTACCAGAAAAAGGGTAAAGTGAGGGTACTACATCTCATGAAGAGGCAAAGGAAACCTATTATATGTGAGAGAAAGAATGGAGGGGATGAATATAGTAAATATCTTACTGCCATCAGAATTGGCTTTAAGAGAAAAATTTTAGACATACTCAATTTATGGTGAAACTTCTCCTACCTCATTGAAAAGTGAGAAGGGAAAAGTGAAAAGGGAAGGAATAAGCTAAGCAGAAGGGAATACGGAAACTGTGAGGGAAAGGAGTAAGATAGGGGGAGGAATTCTAAGGTGGGGGGGAGGGATACTAAAAAAGGGAGGGCTATGAGAAGCAAGTGGTGCTCACAAGTTTAATACTGGGAAGGGGGTAAGGGCGAAAGAAGAGAGAAAAGCATAAACAGGGGTTAACAAGATGGCAAGTAATACAGAATTGGTAATTATAACCATAAATGTGAATGGGGCAAACTCCCCCATAAAGAGGAAGTGGCTAGCAGAATGGATTAAAAGCCAGAATCCTACAATATGCTGTTTACAAAAGACACACTT
Organism: Sarcophilus harrisii; assembly: GCF_902635505.1. Lineage (NCBI taxonomy): Eukaryota > Metazoa > Chordata > Mammalia > Dasyuromorphia > Dasyuridae > Sarcophilus > Sarcophilus harrisii. The sequence continues at coordinate 112,663,513 of NC_045430.1, forward strand.
GAAGCAGAGAGATACATGAAGAGTAAAGGTAAAAGGTTGGAACAAAATCTACTATGCTTCAGGTGAAGTCAAAAAAGCAGGGGTAACCATCCTGATCTCAGATCAAGCAAAAACAAAAAATGATCTAATTAAAAGACATAAGGAAGGGCACTATATCTTGCTAAAGGGTAGCATAGATAATGAAGCAATACCAATATTAAACATATATGCACCAAGTGGTGTAGCATCTAAATTCTTAAAAGAGAAATTAAGAGAGCTGCAAGAAGAAATAAATACCAAAGTATAATAGTGGGAGATATCAAGCTTGCACTCTCAGAATTAGATAAATCAAACCACAAAATAAATAAGAAAGAAGTCAAAGAGGTAAATAAAATCCTAGAAAAGTTAGATATGATAGATCTCTGGAGAAAACGAAATGGAGACAGAAAGGAGTATACTTTCTTTTCAGCAGTTCATGGAACCTATACAAAAATAGACCGTATATTAGGACATAAAAACCTCAAACTCAAATGCAGTAAGGCAGAAACAGTAAATGCATCCTTTTCAAGCCACAATGCAATAAAAATTACATTCAACAAAAAGCCAGGGGAAAGTAGACCAAAAAATAATTGGAAACTAAATAATCTCATACTAAGAATGATTGGGTGAAACAGCAAATCATAGACATAATTAATAACTTCACCCAAGAAAATGACAATAATGAGACATCATACCAAAATGTGTGGGATGCAGCCAAAGTGGTAATAAGGGGAAATTTCATATCTCTAGAGGCCTACTTGCATAAAATAGAGAAAGAGAAGGTCAACAAATTGGGCTTGCAACTAAAAATGCTAGAAAAGGAACAAATTAAAAATCCCCAGTCAAACACTAAACTCGAAATTCTAAAAATTAAAGGAGAGATCAATAAAATTGAAAGTAAAAAAAACTATTGAATTAATTAATAAAACTAAGAGTTGATTCTATGAAAAAACCAACAAAATAGACAAACCTTTAGTAAATCTGATTAAAAAAAGGAAAGAGAATAATCAAATTGTTAGTCTTAAAAATGAAAAGGGAGAATTCACCACTAAGAAAGAGGAAATTAGAGCAATAATTAGGAATTACTTTGCCCAACTTTATGCCAATAAATTTGACAACTTAAATGAAATGGAAGAATACCTTCAAAAATATAGCTTGCCCAGATTAACAGAGGAAGAAGTAAATATCTTAAACAGTCCCATCTTAGAAAAAGAAATAGAACAAGCTATTAACCAACTCCTTAAGAAAAAATCCCCAGGACCAGATGGATTTACATGTGAATTCTACCAAACATTTAAAGAACAGTTAACTCCAATGCTATATAAACTATTTGAAAAATAGGGATTGAAGGAGTCTTACAAAACTCCTTTTACGACACAGACATGGTACTGATACCTAAACCAAGTAGGCTGAAAACAGAGAAAGAAAATTATAGACCAATCTCCCTAATGAATATTGATGCTAAAATCTTAAATAAAATATTATCAAAAAGATTACAGAAAATCATCCCCAGGATAATACACTATGACCAAGTAGGATTTATACCAGGTATGCAGGGCTGGTTCAATATTAGGAAACCTATTAACATAATTGACTATCAATAACCAAGCTAACAAAAACCATATAATCATCTCAATAGATGCAGAAAAAGCATTTGATAAAATCCAACATCCATTCCTAATAAAAACACTTGAGAGTATAGGAATAAATGGACTTTTTCTTAAAATAGTCAGGAGCATATATTTAAAACCATCAGTAAGCATCATATGCAATGGGGAAAAATTGGAACCTTTCTCAGTAAGATCTGGAGTGAAGCACGGTTGCCCACTATCACCATTTTTATTCAATATTGTATTAGAAACACTAGCCTTGGCAATAAGAGTTGAGAAAGAGATTAAAGGAATTGGAGTAGGCAATGAGGAAATCAAACCATCACTCTTTGCAGATGATATGATGGTATACTTAGAGAACTCCAGAGATTGTACTAAAAAGCTATTAGAAATAATTCATAACTTTAGCAACATTGCAGGGTATAAAATAAATCTCCATAAATCCTCAGCATTTTTATACATCACCAACAAAATCCAACAGCATGAGATACAAAGACAAATTCCATTCAAAATAACTGTCGACAGCATCAAATATTTGGGAATCTATCTACCAAAGGAAAGTCAGGAATTATATGAGCAAAATTACAAAAAACTTTCCACACAAATGAAGTCAGACTTAAACAATTGGAAAAATATTAAGTGCTCTTGGATAGGCCGAGCGAATATAATAAAGATGACAATACTATCTAAACTAATCTATTTGTTTAGTGCTATACCAATCAGACTTTGAAGAAAATATTTTAATGATCTAGAGAAAATAACAACAAAATTCACATGGAATAATAAAAGGTCAAGAATTTCAAGGGAATTAAAAAAAAAATCAAATGAAGGTGGCCTAGTTCTACCTGATCTAAAACTGTACTATAAAGCAGCAGTCACCAAACCCATTTGGTATTGGCTAAGAAATAGATTAGTTGATCAGTGGAATAGGTTAGGTTCAGAAGACAGAATAGTCAACTATTAGCAATCTAGTGTTTGACAAACCCAAAGATCCTAACTTTTGGGATAAGAATTCATTATTTGAAAAAAACTGCTGGGATAACTGGAAATTAGTATGGCAGAAATTAGGTATAGACCTACACTTAACACTGTATACCAAGATAAGATCAAAATGGGTCCATGATTTAGACATAAATTACAAGATTATAAATAAATTAGAGGAACATAGGATAGTTTTTCTCTCAGACCTGTGAAGGAGGAAGAAATTGTGACCAAAGATGAACTAGAGACCATTATTGATCACAAAATAGAAAATTTTGATTACATCAAATTAAAAAGCTTTTGTACAAACAAAACTAATGCAAACAAGATTAGAAGGGAAGCCACAAACTGGGAAAACATCTTCACAGTTAAAGGTTCTGATAAAGGCCTCATTTCCAAAATATATAGAGAACTGACTCTAATTTATAAGAAACCAAGCCATTCTCCAATTGATAAATGGTCAAAGGATATGAACAGACAATTTTCGGATGATGAAATTGAAACTATTACCACTCATATAAAAGAGTGTTCCAAATCATTATTGATCAAAGAAATGCAAATTAAGACAACTCTGAGATACCACTACATACCTATCAGATTGGCTAAGATGACAGGAAAAAAAAAATGATGAATGTTGGAGGGGATGTAGGAAAACTGGGACACTGATGCATTGTTGGTAGAATTGTGGATGAATCCAACCATTCTGGAGAGCAGTCTGGAATTATGCTCAAAAAATTATCAAACTGTGCATACCCTTTGACCCAGCAGTGGTATTATGGGGCTTATATCCCAAGGAGATACTAAAGAAGGGAAAGGGACCTGTATGTGCCAAAATGTTTCTGGCACCCCTGTTTGTAGTGGCTAGAAACTGGAAAATGAATGGATGCCCATCAATTGGAGAATGGTTGGGTAAATTGTGGTATATGAATGTTATGGAATATTATTGTTCTGTAAGAAATGACCAGCAGGATGAATACAGAGAGGCTTGGAGAGACTTACATGAACTGATGCTAAGTGAAATGAGCAGAACCAGGAGGTCATTATATACCTCAACAATGATACTGTATGAAGATGTATTCTGATGGAAGTGGATTTCTTTGACAAAGAGACCTAATTCAGTCTCAATTGATCAATGATGGACAGAAGCAACTACACTCAAAGAAAGAACACTGGGAAATGAATGTAAACTGTTTGCATTTTTGTTTTTCTTCCCAGGTTATTTTTACCTTCTGAATCCAATTCTCCCTGTACAAATAGAGAACTGTTTGGTTCTGCACACATATATTGTGTCTAGGACATATTCAACATATATAGGACTGCTTGCCATCTAGGGGAGGGGGTGGAGGGAGAGAGGGAAAAAATCGGAACAGAAGTGAGTGCAAGGGATAATGTTGTAAAAAATTACCCTGGCATGGGTTCTGTCAATAAAAAGTTATTATAATAAAAAAAAAAAAAATTTTCATGGGAAAAAAAAAGTAGACCAGTGGAGCTGCCTACAGTCCCAAAGAAGAAGGTAAATTTTCAACCTGGGAAACTAGGTAACAGTAGGACTAGGCTGGTCTACCCCCAGAACTGTGATGAAGACACCATACACAAGGGGTTCCACTTTACTCCACCTTTCCACTCATACAAATCGCAATAGTTTGTTTTTAGAAGAGGTATTTTCACTGTTCTTTTGACCCAAAAAGAGATCTTTCTTAATTATAGTTGCAAATGTTAGCCCTCCTCTTGGCCTTGGAACTATTACCAGGTTCCCAGAACTCTTGTGTTCATAAATGAGCAAGAAATATAAAAGAACCTTGACCACAGAAAGCTACTGTGGTAACAGAGAAGACTAAAACACTAACTCAAAAGAGCACAGAATATCTAAATGCAAAATTTGAAAGGTGTACATGAATTAGTCTCAAGGCCAAAGAGCCTTTTTGGAGGAGCTCATAAAATGTTTTAAAAGTCAAATAAGAGAGGTAGGAGAAAAAATGGGAAAAGAAACAAGAAATATGTAAAAAGAGTCAACAAATTGGAAAAGGAAGGGAAAAATTGAGTGAAGAAAATACTTCTTAATAATATAATTGAAGGGGTGTATCCAAGATGCTGGGGAGCAGACACAACTTCCTGTGACCTCCTCTGACTGTCTCTCAAACTAACTGCAGATTAAGCCTCTAAACTGGTTTTGGAACCAAAGAACCTGCAAACATTTGGAGTACAACACATTTCTAGAAGAATATACCTTGGAAGAACTTCAGAACAGGTCTGTTTCAAATGGGCAGGGCGGGGCAGTCTGCCAAAGGCAGACCACAGCACAGAAAGAAAAAGCAAGGAGCTGGGGTGGGGAGTGAGAGCATTTCAGCTTCCATGGATCTGGGAATCTTCTGTGAACCTCTTAGGTGGCTCTATCCTGATTGCAAGCAGGTGGTTTGGTATAGTTGCTACTAAAGGCAAATTGAAAACCACTGAGCCCCAGAAGAACACCAGAGCTAGCAACTATTACTCAGCACTAGAAACCAATCAGCAGAATTTTCTCAGGCCTTAAGGTCTGTCACTCCTTTGCATTGAACAGACCTTAAGCCTTAAAAAAAAAATGAATAAAAAGGCAACACAACCTCTGACCATGGACAACTTTTATGGAGAGAAAGAACAGACCTCAAATCCTGAGGTTTCTAAAAGCAAAGCAACTCCAACTGAAGCTTCAAAGGGAGATATGAGCTGGTCTCCATTTCACAAGGCTTACTTGGAAGATTGCATAAAAAATCTTAAAAGATAATTAGAAGAAAAATGGGGAAGTGAAGTGAGATCGATGCAAGAAGGAATGGAAAAAGCATATAATGTCCTACAAAAGATTTATGAAAAAGACACCAATTCACTGAAAAACAAAATTTGTGAAATGGAAAAAGAAGACAATGAACAAAAAATTCAATTAGCCAATTACAAAAGGAGCTAAAAAAAGGTAACTGAAGAAAATAATACACCAAAAATTAGAATTGAACAAATAGAAGTGAATGACAATAAGAGTTCAAGAATCAAACAAAAACAAAAAATGAAAAAAAATAGAAGAAAATATGAAATATCTCCTAGGGAAAACTACTGACTTGGAAAATAGATATAGGAGAGACAATCTAAGGATTATTGGGCTTCCTAAAGCTATGATGAAAAAAAAAAACTAGATTTTATCTTACAGGAAATCATGAAAAAATACTGCCCTAATATTTTAGAATCAGAAGGTAAAATAGCAACCAAAGAATTCATCAATCATCTCATGAAAGAGACCCTGAAATTAAATTCCCAAGGAATATCATGGCTAAATTTCAAAACTATCAAAGCAAGGAAAATATATTACAAGCAGATAGAAAGAAACAATTTAAATACCAATGAGCCACAATTAGGATTACCCAAGATGTAGCAGCTTCTACAATAAAGGATCGATGGGTCTACAATCAGATATTCTGAAGGGCAAAAGAAATTGAATTACAGTCAAAATAAGCTATGCACCTAAAATGAGCATTATCTTTTAGGAAGAAAATGAGCATTCAATGATATAAATGAATTTCACCAATTTCTAATGAAAAAACCAGAACTGAGCAAAAAAAAATTGATCTCCAAACACTGAACTCAAAAGAAGCATAGAAAAGAAAAAGTTAAGAACTCTTGAGAACTATATTTCTGTTATGAGTATGCTTAGAGAATGAGAGTATAGTTTGATTTTATTATGATAATATGAAAAAGAAACTAGAGGTGGAAAGGGACTGGAAATGTTTTGAGATTTTGGGTATGGAGGGGATGTTAATTAATCTGGCTGTTTATTAGGATACTTCAGTTTCATTATACTTGGAGCAGATTTCTATTTGTGGTCATAGCCATATTGTTTTATTCAAAGTGCATTTAGAAGGATTTACTGATTTGGCATAGAGTTGCAGGTTTGGAACTGTGTTTTTTTTTTTATTATTGCTGTTTTTATTTGTAGGGATCAGTGGTATATTTGATTGAATGACTGAAGAATATACTGATTTTTCCTCCAATTGAGGAAAGAAACTAGAAGGGGAAAGTACTGGAAAAAGAGGAAAAAGGAGGCAAAATAATACATCTCATGGAGAGGCAAAGAAAACCTATTAAAACTGAGGGAAAGAAGGGAGGGGAATGAGTTTGTGTAAATCTGATTCTCATCAGATTTGGCTCTAAGAGAAAATATCAGACATGTTTGGTTTCACAGAGAAACTTGTCTCACCTTATAGGGAAGTGGGAGGGAAAGGGAGAAAAGAAAAGGAAAGACAGAAGTATTAGGGGAAATGTGTAAAAAAGGGAAAGGAGCTCTAAAGAGGGAGGACAGTTTGAGGGAGGTGGTCTAAAAAAGCTAGAAAAAAAAACAAATTAAAACCCCCCCAATTAAATACCAAATTTGAAATACAAAAATAAAAGGGGAGATTAATAAAATGGAAAATAAGAAAACTATTGAATTAATAAATAAAAATAAGAGTTGGTTTTATGAAAAAACAACAAAATAGATAAACCTGTTTAGTTAATTTCATTAGAAAAAGAAAAGAAGAAAATCAAATAGTTCGTCTCAAAAATGAAAAGGAAGAAATTTCCACCAATGAAGAGGAAATTAGAGTAATAATTAGGAATTACTTTGGCCATATATATGTCAACAAATTTGATAATCTAAATGAAATGGCATAATATCTACAAAAATATAGATTGTCCAAGTTAACAGAAGAGGAAATAAATTATTTAAACAGTCCCATTTAAGAAAAAGAAATAGAACAAGCTATTAATCAACTCCCTAAGAAAAAATCTTCAGGGCTAGATGGATTTACATGTGAATTCTACCAAACATTCAAAGAGCAATTAATTCCAATACTATATAAAGTATTTGAAAAAATAGAGAAAGAAGGGGTCCTACCAAATTCCTTTTATGACACAGATGTGGCACTGATAGTTAATCCAAGTAGGGTGAAAAACAGAAAGAAAATTATAGACCAATTTCTCTAATGAATATTGATGCAAAAATCTTAAATAAAATATTAGCAATGAGATTACAGAAAGTCATCCCCAGGATAATACACTATGACCAAGTAGGATTTATACCAGGAATGCAAGGGTAGTTCAATATTAGGAAAACTATCAACATAATCAACTATATAAAAAATCAAACTAATAAAAATTATGATTATCTCAATAAATGCAGAAAAAAGCATTTGATAAAATCCAACATCCATTCCTACTTAAAAATACTAGAAAGTGTAGGAATAAATGGACTTTCCTTAAAATGATCAGTAACATTTATTTTAAACCATCAGCAAGCATCATATGTAATGGGGACAAACTAGAACATTCCCAATAAGATCAGGAGTGAAACAAGGTTGCCCACTTTCACCATAACTATTCAATATTGTATTAGAAATATTAGCTCGGGCAATAAGAGAAGAAAAAGAGATTAAAGGAATTAGAGTAGGTCATAAGGAAACCAAATTGTCATTCTTTGCAAATGATATGATAATATACTTGGAGAACCCTAGAGAATGAACTAAAAAACTACAAAAAACAATTCACAACTTTAGCAAAGTTGCAGGATTCAAAATAAATCCACATAAATCATCAACATTTTTATACACCACTAACGAAATCTAACAGTAAGAGATACAAAGAGAAATTCCACTTAAAACAATTGTCGAAAGTATAAAATATCTGGGAATTCATCTGCCAAGGGAAAGTCAGGAGCTAAAGAGTAAAATTACAAAACACTTTCCACACAAATAAAGTCAGATCTAAACAACTTGAAAAATATCAAGTGCTCTTGGACAAGTTGAGTAAATATAATAAAGTTGACTATCTTATTTGTTTATTTATTTAGTGTTGAACCAATCAAACTCCCAAGAAACTATTTTACTGACCTAGAAAAAATAACAATAAAATTCATCTGGAAAAACAAAAGGTCAAGAATTTCAAGAGAATTAATGGGGAAAAAAAGCAAATGAAGGTGGCCTACTTGTACCAGATCTAAAACTATATTATAAAGCAGTGGTCATCAAAACCATTTGGTACTGACTAAGAAATAGACTAGTTCATCAGGAGAAAAGGTTAGGTTTACAGGATAAAATAATCAAAGACTATAGTAATCTGGTGTTTGACAAACCCCCAAACTCCAGCTTTTGAGATAAGAATCCACTATTTGACAAAAACTTCTGGGAAAATTGGAAACTATATGTCAGAAACTAGGCATTGACCCACCCCTAACATGGTATACCAAGCTAAGGTTAAAAAGGGTTCATGATCTGGACATAAAGAATGATATTATAAACAAATCAGAAGAACATAGGATAGTTTACCTCTCAGATCTGTGGAAGAGGAAGGAATTTGTGACCAAAGAAGAACTAAAGATCCTTATTGATCACAAAATAGATACTTTTAATTATATTAAGTTAAAAAGGTTTTGTACCAACAAAACTAGTGCATAAAAAGATTAGAAGGGAAGCAATAAACTGGGAAAACATTTTGCTATTCAAAGGTTTGGATAAAAGCCTCATTTCTAAAATATATAAAGAATTGCCTTGAATTTATAAGAATTCAAGCCATTCTCCAATTGATAAATGGTCAAAGGATATGAACAAACCATTTTCAGATGAAAAAATTGAACATTTCTAATCATATGAAAAAGTACTCCAAATGACTATTAACCAAAAAATGCAAATTAAGACAACTCTGAGATACCACTACACACCTGTTAGACTGGCTAAGATGATAGGAAAAGATAATGATGAATGTTGGTGGAGATGTAGGAAAACTGGAACACTGATACTGATACACTGATACATTGTTGGTGAATCAATTCAGCTATTCTAGAGACCAATTAGAAACTATACTCAAAAAGTTGTCAAACTGTGCCAAAGTTGTATCCAACTTGGGTTCTCCAAGTATATTATCATATCATTTGCAAAAAGTTGTGTCAAACTCTTTGACTCATGAGTGTTTCTACTGGGTTTATATCCCAAAGAGATCTTAAAAAAGGGAAAGGGACTCACATGGGCAAAAATGTTTGTGGCAGCCCTTTTTGTAGTGGTTAGAAACTGGAAACTGAGTAGATGCTCATCAGTTGGAGAATGGCCAAATAAAGTATGATATGAGTCTTATGGAATATTATTGTTCTGTAAGAAACAACCTACAGGATGATTTCAGAGAGGCTTGGAGAGAGTTAGATAAACTGATGCTAAGTGAAATGAGCAAAATCAAGAGATCATTATACATGGCAAGAACAAGACTATATGATGATCAATTCTGATGGATGGGGCTCTCTTCAACAATTAGATGATTTAAACCAGTTCCAATTGTTCAGTGATGAAGAAAGCCATGTACACTCAGAGAAAAGACTATGGGAACTAAATGTGGAGCACAACATAACATCTTCACTTTTTCTGTTGATGTTTGATTACATTTTGTTTTCTTTCTTAGTTTTTTTTTCTTCTTGATCTGATTTTTCTTGTGCAGTAAGGTAGCTGTTTCAATATGTATATATAGATATTGAATTTAACATATATTTTAACATAGTTAACATGTATGAGATTACCTGCCATCTAGGGGAGGGGAGGGGGAAGAAGGGAAAAATTTGGAACAGAATGTTTTGCAAAGTTCTATGCTGAAAAATTACCCATGCATATGTTTTGTAAATAAATAGGTTTAATAAAATTTAAATAAGCTTAAAAATAATAATAATACGATTGATCAAATGGAAAAAAATTAAAAACACAGAAGAAAACAGCAGCTTTAAAAGTGGACTTAGTCAAATAGTAAAGGAGATGCAAAAGCTAACTTAAGAAATGCATACATTAAAAATTAGAACTTAGCAAATGGAAATTAATGACTATAAGACAACAAGTATCAGTCAAACAAACTAAAAAAGAATGATACAAAGGGAAAAATATAAAATAGCTCATTGGAAAAATAACTGAAATGGAAAATAGATCCAGGAGAGAGAATTTAAAAATAATTATTTGACTACCTGAAGTCCACAACTAAGAAAAAAAAAACTGTTTAGCATACTTCAGGAGATCATCAAGGAAAACTGGAAAACTGTCCTGATATATTAGAACCAAAGAGCAAAACCATCATTGAAAGGATATATCAATCACTTCTGGAAAGAGAAACTACAAAACAACAAGAATAACAAACCAAAATGAACAGCAACAACAAAAAACTCCAAGAAACATTCAAGTAAGACTCCAGAATTATAATTTCAAGTAAAAAAGTATTTCAGGCTGCCAGAAAAAAAATAGAAGTATCAAGGAGCCACAGTAAGAATTACCCAAAATTTGCCAGCATTACAATAAAAGATAAGATAAGAGGGACTGGAATACCATATTCTAGGATGCAAAGGATCTTGGATATAACCAAGAATCAACTACTCAGTTAATCATAGCTTCATCTTTCAGGGAGGAGATTAATCTTCAACAAATTAGGAAATATCCAGTCATTTCTATTGGAAAAGAAAGCAGAACTAAACAGAAAATTTGATCTACAAACATGGTACTCAATAGAAGCATAAAAAGGTAAACAGCAAAATAAAAGGAAACAGTATAGGCTAAATTTTTTATATCCCTACATGGGAAAAATTATACTTGTTGCTCTTGAGAACTATATCTTTTATTAAGGTAGTTAGAGCATACATAAATAGAAATTGTGGATATAAATTGATTCTGATGTAATGATATTAAAGAAAAAGGCATTAAAGGGTACCCTGTGGATGTGAATAGAATGAAGTCTCCCATTAAATGAAAGTGAATAGCATACTGGATTTAAAGCCAAAATTGTTTACAAGAAACACATTTGAAGCAGAAAGATACATACAGAGTAAAAGGCTGGAACAAAATTTGTTATGCTTCAGCTGAAGTAAATAAAAAAGGGGAGTAATGATACTGATCCTGAATTATTCCTTTTCATTGAGGAGGGGGAGATGTATGAAGGTAGAGAATTTGGAACTTTAAAATTTTAAAAATGAATGTTAAATTGTTTTTACATGTAATAGGAGAAAAAGAAAATATCTTATAATTTAAAAAGAACTACTCATACTTGTCAATGTCAACAATAAAACTTTTGAAACAATATATTGGGGGATTATTTTTTTTAAAAAGAATTTACTATTTGAAATGTGTGCTCTATAGCCACTAGTCCACTATTTGGTTGAATATATGCCTGGAGAAAAAGCTTATGACACGGTATTAGGTCACAAACTAATTATATAATTCAAAAGAAACATATCTACTTAGTATGGAAGGACAACTTGTATTTCAAAATAATTAGGGGATTTAAAAGTAAATACTTGTTAATTATTTTTAGAGGTAATTGGGGTTAAGTGACTTGCCCAGGGTCACACAGCTAAGAAGTATTTATTGTCTTAGTACACATTTGAATTCAGGTCCTCTTGACTTCATGGCTGGTACTCTATCCACTGTGCCATCTAGCTGCCCCAAAAGTGAATATAAAGAGAAAAAAAAGTGAGATTTTACCTGAAGGTAATAATAGAAAAAAGCTAGTTAACTTGTCTGTACACATTTTGATTTCTTTTGCATTTTTGTTAAATTTCGTGATCACTTTTGCTGGCAATTCAAAGACAAATCTTGGATCCAGAGCAGAATCCTAATATTTATAAAGCTGAGGAGTCTAATAGCACTGGAAAGTCAAATGCTCTTATGTTTTGGAATTGTTCCTTTCACACATAACACAAAAGGACAGCTTTCTCTAGAGATAGCTGTTCATTTGTCTTCATGCTAACTCTATCAGGGAATTCTTCTGCACAGAATACAGCTAGTAACACAAAACACTATGTGTATAGCGTTTCTTTATGTGGTATACTGACAGCTAGTAACTGAACCTAATCCATCAAAATCATTTCACCTAAGACCTCAAGTATAACTCTAATTCTGATCCTTAAAGTAAAAATATTATGAAGTAATTCAATCCCTAATTTTTGTTTGTTTTTCAGTATGTCCCCAATCCTCCCTCCTTTTTACTCTTGTAAGGGTGAAATTTTCAAATATATATATACACATACATATATATATATATATATGCAGAAAAAAGCATTTGATAAAATATACATATACATACACATAAATACACATACATATATATATATATGTATGTATATATATATATATATAATTTACTGATGATAACTTATAATTTTAAAAATTTCCTTTGATTGTTTTGCTTCTGCAGATATAGGGTTAGTTAATAACAGATTAGTTAACCATGCTCTTGCCAATCTTGAAATAACAGGTAAACTTCACATTTGAAAACATTTTTGAATAACATGAATGAAATCTACCTTGGAGGTCTTCATGTCACATACTTCAGTAGGGAAAGGGAAATATATTCTTGGCTTAAACTACCATTAAATACAAACTAGTCAAGTAACTATAGCTAAAATAATAAAAGATTAAATTGATTGATGCTTACAAAATGTAAAAGGGAGATCCTTGCAAGAAAATAATTTGTAATGCTTCATAATCCTAAAATTCCCAAATCAAGGTTAAAGAGCCAGAAATCCAGGCAGAGTTAGGGAATGGGGAAGTAGAAATATGAAATACTTTAAAGATACCAGTGAAGACACCTTGAATTGTAACTGGAAAAGCTTTCCTAGAATATTGTCTCCTCACTTTTACTTGCTAAAGCTCTGTTTCTGCCAATCAATTACAAATGGGTTTGTTATACAACTATCAGTTACTTTATCTTTAGGTTTCTTTCTTCAGTCAGTCCTAACTAACTTATCTATACAGCCATTGCTAAAGCCTGAAGAGACTAACACTTAATACTCCTTCCTTCCTTCTTCCTTCCTTCCTTCCTTTCTTCCTTCCTTCCTTCCTTCCTTCCTTCCTTCCTTCCTTCCTTCCTTCCTTCTTTCCTTCCTTCCTTCCTTTCTTTCTTTCTTTCTTTCTTTCTTTCTTTCTTTCTTTCTTTCTTTCTTTCTTTCTTTCTTTCTTTCTTTCTTTCTTTTCTTTCTTTCTTTCTTTTCTTTCTTTCTTTCTTTCTTTCTTTCTTTCTTTGCTTTTCTTTCTTTCTCTCTCTCTCTCTCTCTCTCTCTCTCTCTCTCTCCCCCTCTCTGTCCCTCTCTTTCCCTTTTCTCTTCTTCCCTCCCTTTCTCCCTCCTTCTCTCCTTTCCTTCCTTACTCCCTCCCTCCCTCCCTCTGTCCCTTGCTTCCTTCCTTCCTTTCAGCATTTTAAAAAAATAGTACATTTCTCATGGATTCTATTTTTGTTTTGCTTTAGATTTTGTTTAAATATTTCTTGCATCCAAGAATTGTTTTAGTTGCTTTAGTTTTTAGTGTGTCCTCTGCTTTGAAATTTGTCACAGCTTTTGTGCTAATGTGGTAATTCTTTCAAATTTTTTATTTGGAATCCTTATTGCAATTATTTATTTATTTAGTTGTTTTATTTTATTTTTAATTTTTTGCTGAGGCAATTGGAGTCAAGTGACTTGCCCAGGGTCAGGCAGCTAGGAAGTGTTGTGTCTGAGGTCAGATTTGAACTCAGGTCCTCTAGACTTCAAGGCTGGTGCTCTATCCACTGAGCCACTTAGCTGCCCCACAATTATTTATTTTTGATTCAGCTTTTCTATAATGTTTTTTCTATAATTTTTTTCTTTTTCTATAATGTTTTCTTTTTTCTATGATGTTTTCTATAATATTTTTATAGATCTTAACTGATTGTGAACAAATATTTTAAAAAGATCTTGGCCTTTGAATTTTCATCCATGAATTTTTTTTAATATTCTGAAATTTTATCCTTGGGCTTGACTAATCTCTAGTATTAGGTATTTTGGTTTCTTTGATCCTATTTTCATTCCTTTAGGTATGATAGGTAAAAGTCTTCCTCCTTTTTCCTTTTTTTGAATTTTTCTCTGGTACTGCAAGAATTATTGCAATGTGAGTTTATTTGGGCAGAATTTCAAATGCAAACAGATATTTGCAAGGAGTTACAAAAAGCTTTAAGTGTTCAGTCTTGAGTAGAATATTTGACCACCCTGGCTTCTTAGTCCTATACTTTCTGAAGTCTTGGAGAAAGATACTGAAAAACAAAGTCAAGATCTTAGTTGGAACAGCTGATATTTATTAATTTACTTGTTTTGCCCCATCCCTATCAAGACCATTAAGCTGATTTTGGACAACTTTTCAAGTACTTTTTGTGATCTCTGAGGTCTTCCTTTAGCTACAGCCATGAAATTGGGTATGAACTAGAACAAGACTTAGCCAATTCCAAGGATGCTGCATAGGGTTGAATAGACCTGAGAAGACCATAAACTCACTTGCCTAAATTAGAATGTCAAACTTTTTCCTTGCCTTCTCTCATGGTCTGGATTTTTTTCCTCAAAAAAGTCCAAAGCCATACTTTCCATGAGTATCTGTATTCAGAAAAGATCAATTCCTAGCTCTTTTAATGCATCCAGATTTGTGGCAAGAGAAAGACAGAGAAACTATCATAATTTCACCTTACTTGCTCAATCCAGACTATGAGGCCTTTTGCTGTTGTTTCTTTCTCTTTCCTCTTCACCTCTCTCACTCTCTCCTCTATTCATATTAATTTTTTTGTTAAGTGAGATTATCTAACTATTTTTTAAAATACTATTTCAGTTCTATTGTTTGTATAGCTTCTGTTCCATTGGCATTACATTAGTTCTAGAGAAAGCTGATTTTGACCAGAATTTTTCATGAAGTCATAATTTATCTGAACACTCTTGCTACTGTATTCTTCTTCACTATATTCTTTCTTTTAGTTTAAGTAAGAATTTCTTTTAGATTCATAGCACACAGACTATGGGGGAATATTAATTTTTATTATTATTGATTATCTCTTTTAGGCAACTCTGTATGCCCAGAGGATTTTAAATACATTTTTTGACCTAGTTTTTTCACCATCTTCAGAGATCTACTTACTTAATCCTTGTAAGCACCATTCCTCTTCCTCATTGTGAGGCATTCCCTTGCCTCTCCCCAAAGAATGTTGACAGTTCTGATTCCTGTACAATTTAGGGTGATTCAGTTTTTTTTTTCTTTACCTCTTATTTATTTGAGATAAAGGGCAGAATGCCTTCTATCCTCTTTGGACCCCTTATTGCATTGTGCTTCTCTTGATTCTGAGGGCAAGTACAAATACTTACTTTTTATTGATCCTTTCACCTCCCATAGTAACTTTCCATATAGATATTTTAAAAGAAATATTATTTTCTCACCAATTACATTTACATACAATTACATACAAAAATAATTTAAACTTTTTTTTTTCAATTTTTGAATTTTAAATTATTTCCTCTTTCTTCCCTACCTGCTCTGTTGAAAAGGCAAGCAATTTGACTTACTACTAGTGTAATCATGCAAAACATATTTCCATGTAAGTCATGTTATGAAAGAGAACACAGACAAAAAATACCTTAAGAAAAATAAAGAAAAAGTATGTTTCAATCTGTATCAGTTCTTTCTTGGAAAAGGACAGCACTTTTCATCATAAGTTCTTCAGAATCATCTTGGATCATTGTATTTTTTAGAATAGTTGCTCACAATTGATTTTCATACATTATTATTGTTTATTGTATATGTCAATTTCCTGTTTCAGGTTATTTTACTTAGCATCAATTCATGGAAGTTTTTCCAGGTTTTTCTGAGAGCATCGTGCTCATCATTTCATATATAGTACAATCATATTTCATCACAGTCATATGTCACAACTTGTTCAGGTATTCCCCAACTGATAGGTCCTCAATTTCCAATTCTTTGCCACAACTGAAAGAACAGCTATAAATATTTGGGTACATGTAAGTCCTTTTTCTTGTTTCTTTTTTAATCTCTTTGCAATGCAGACCTAGTAGTAGCATGTTTGATTAAAGGCTATGAATGGTTTTATAGCTTTTCAAAAATAGCTCCAAATTTCTCTACAAAATGGCCAATTCATCAAATGTACTTCAGTATTTGAATTTTCCCACAGTCCCTTCAATACCCTTTTCCTTTCTTGTCATACTAGTTAGTCTTATAGGTATGGGGCAGTACTTCAATTATTTTAATTTGAATTTCTCTAATCAATAGTAACATAGAAATTTTTTTTCATAAATTTAAAGATGTCTTTACTTGTTTCATCTGAAACTGTTTATTCTAATTCTTCGGACATTTATCAGTTGAGGAATGGCTCTTATTTCTATAAATTTGACGGTTTTCATGAATTTAAGAAATGAGGTCTTTATCAGAGAAACTTCCTGCAATTTTCCTCTCCATAGTAATGATTTCTAACTATCCTAATTTTCCCCTGGTTTTCCTACTTTCTTTCTTTTTTCAAAATATAAAAGTTTTTTGCTTCTGACTTTTACTTCTCTCAATCTGCCTATGCAGTCTCCCTTCTTTTCTTATATTTTCTTCTTTCTTTCCTGTGAGATTTCTGTACTCAACTGAGTATTTTTGTTATCCTCCTCTTTAAGCCAATTCCTATGAGAATAAGGTTATGTGGTCCCCTCCATATGCTCCATCTTTCCCTTCACTGTAAAATCTTTCACACCTCTTTAATGTGAGATAATTTACCCTATTCTACTGCTCCCTTTCCTCTTCTCCCAGTTTATTTGTCATTCTCATCTGCTATTTTTTAAGATAATCATCTAATCATATTTAATTCTCGCCTATGTCTTCTGTCTATGCTCTTTCTAACTATCTCAAGGATGAGAAAGATTTTATGTGTTGAAAATATTATTTTTTTCCATGTAGAAACATCAACAGTTTAATTTTATTGGATCCCTCATGATTTATCTTTCCTATTTGCTTTTCTATGTTTCTCTTGAGTCTTATATTTGAGAGTCAAATTTTCTAGTCATCTCTGATCTTTGTATCAGGAATCCTTGAAAGTCTTCTATTTTGTTGCATGCCCAATTTTCCCCCTGAAGAATTATATTCAGTTTTGTTGAGTAGGTCTTTCTTGGTTGTAATTCTAGCTCTTTTGAACTCCAGAATGCCTTATTTTAAGGCCTAAGATAATTTAAGGTAGAAACTGCTAAATCTTGTGTTTTTCTGAGTGTGATTCCATGGATTTTGAATTTTTTTTCTTTTTGGAAGTTTGCAATATCTTCTCCTTGACCTTGGAGATCTCCAATTTGGCAATTTCTGTTTTGCTCTCTACTTCTGAAATCAGGGAAGTTTAGCTTGATAATTTATTAAAAGTTTTTTCATTCTTTTGATTTTATTTCATTGTTTCTTGATGAATCATGAATTCATTAGTTTCTACTTTCTCAATTTTACTTTTTAGGGAATTGCTTTCTTCAGTGAACTTTTGTAGTTTCTAATCCATTTGGCCAATTCTATTTTTTAAAGGAGTTGTTTTCTTTAAAGAATTTTTGTACTTCTTTTTTATTTGGTTAATTTTGTTTTTCAAGATATTCTCTTCATTGGATTTTTGTAGTTCTTTTTGTCATTTGGACTATCCTGTTTTTTAAATTATTGTTTTCTTCAGTATTTTTGTGCCTCTTTTTAACAACTTGTTGACTCTTTTTTCATGTTTTCTTCTATTACTCTCATTTCTTTTTCTAATTTTTCCTCTACTTCTCTTACTTAATTTAAAAAATTCTTTCTGATCTCTTCCATGGCCTAGGGTCAATATATGTTATTCTTTGAAGCTTTGGATATAAAAGTTTTGGCTTTGTTGTTTTTTTCTGAGTTTGTGTTTTAATCTTTTCTGTCACCAAAATCAACTTCTATAGTTAGGAACTTTTTCTGTTGTTTGCTCATTTTTCTAGCTTATTTATTGATTTTCAACTTTATGCTAAAGTAAAGTTTTACTTCTAGAGTGAATGGGGTGAGATTTCTGGTATATGTGCATATGTTTGTGCAGTTGTTTACAGTGGTATTTAAAAATTATAATTTTTTAATACTTTTAAAATATTTTAATACAGGGAGAGGTGTATTTGTGCTGTTTTGTGCTCTTATCTGTGAGTGAAAAGAAGCAGTCTTTTACCCCTTGAAACTGTATAGGAATCCATGGTCCCCTGATCTACTAGTGCTCCTGCTTTTCCTGAGACCTAGATCTTCAATCTTGCTCTTGGCATTAACAAAGGGACCCTATAATCTCTTTTTGATCAGTTTTCTAACCTTTTAAACCATATATGGGATGATAAGTCTGAAAACTACTCTGCAGCTACTGATTCAGTTTATTTTAAGACCTACTGCTGATTTGCTGGGATATGGTCTATACTAGACTGTTCTCCACTCTCACCTTGATGTAATAGATATTTCATGCCCCAAATTTTTAAGTTGTTTTCTGCAGGAAAACTGTTTTACTCCACCCATTAATGGAGTCTGCCACTCAAGAATTTCTTTTGAGGCATTATTTAAAGTTTTTTGGAAGGGCTCTGGGAAGACAACAAGCAAGACCCTGCTTTTTTTTCTGCTTAGTTCTGTTCTCAAAAATAGATTATTTGAAAAATTTAAAAATGGAATTATAATTTTAAAAATGAAAAGAAGAAATACTTCTCTGTTAGGCTTACAATTGGCATGGCTATATAAATGTCATTGTTTCTTAACACATTTCTTGAATCTTTGTGGGAAAGAATGCATTTCATTTAATGCATTTCATTCATACAGGGTGGGTTGGTTTAACTCTTTTCTATGGGTAATTCATAAATTTCTGAATAACCACATTTTATATGAGTTAAAATAAAAATTTGGTATAGTAATTTTAATAATAGGAGTAAGAAAGAATATTTGAACACTGGTAAGATCTTTTTTGATAGAAATATATCACAATATTTCTGAGATTTGAATTTCAGATTATATTTATTTTGATCTATTTTTCTTATGAACAGATATTTCAAAGGGTTTTATTAAAACATTGAATATTCAGTCATTTCAAATACTTTGGTGTCTTATACAATAAGACAAATCGATTTAAAATATCACAATATCAAAAAATCAACAAAATAATTAAGATATGCTTAAAGTTACCATAGATGCAAAAAAGCAACATTATTAAACAGGAACCAAATGGCCTATCATTTAAATTCATAAAGGAAAACCTAGTTTAATTTGAAAATTCATACTGTATAATACATAGTTGTGTGAGATTTTAATTCTCCTTTCTAAGATGTAGGAAAATTATAGAAAATATGGAAATGAAGACAATCAATAAATATTCATTTATTAGAATCTATTAAATGCCATGTGTCTTGCAAGTGATTGTTGTTGATCTTTGTCCTTCATTCTCAAAGAGGACCATAACATCTGGGAGATGATGTCATGAAACAAAAGTGAATTGGATTTAAGCAAGGAAGTGCTGGCTGTGCTAAGTCACAAGCCTTATTATTTTCTCCAGAGTCATTTGGGTCTAGTGTCAACATATAGAAAAGAATAACTAGAGATGGCCCTTGTTGCAGTGGGAAATGTTGACCTCTTTAAGCTAAGATCTTTAACAGGTCTCAATTAGACTTATCCAATCAGTGAATTAGACTAAGTAAGAAATGAGACCGAGAGTAGCCTGTTTTATCTAATCAAAAAAATCAGTTTGAGAGGGAAAGACCCTTAGGGTTTCTGGTCAAAGAGAAATAATTGCTATTTACTTTCACTCTGAGCAAATCAGAGGCCAAATAATAATGAAGTGGAAAATGACCTTGGACCTATTATTGGTCAAGCAACAAAATAGTCAAAGTAATTTGGATTTAAAGCATGGTCCTAGTCTTTAAATCCCAAGGTGTCTTCCAAGGTCAAATTTTATATTCCTTTGGCCAGTGCATTCTAGGTAATAATATGATACCCTATATGGACAGAGAGAAGAGAAGGGAAGGAAGAAGAAAAAGAAAAGAATAGGAAAAAAAACGGAAAAAGAAAAGAAAAGAGCTGTGTTTCCCAAATGGCCAGTTGGGCCTATGGGGTGGGGATGGGAACTACACTTTCTTTTATTCGCAAGAGTTATTTTTTGTCTTTTGTTCTCAAAGAGAACCATGCCATCACATGATCTGTGATACAAATAAAGAACAGTCACAAAAAAGAAACAATCTGTATTCTAGAGAGTTTACATTCTGTTTAAGATAGTATGCACACACATATACACATATAAATGCACATATATATTTATATATATGTAAATTTAAAATAAATACAAAGTAACTAGAGAAAAAATCCACTCACTAGTTTGAAGATTAGGAAATGCTTTATGTTGCATTACTTAAAATATACCTTGAAGGCAGACACCTATTCTATGAGGCAGAGGCAATAAGGGAGAGTCTTCTAGAACTGAGGAGGTCTACTACAAAAAAAAAGAGGCAAGAAATGGAAATTTTTTTTGTGAATAATAGAGAGAAGACAATTTTGGTTGTATCTTGGATTGAAGTCAGTAAAGTTGGTTTTGAAAAATTGAATTGAAAAAAAAGAATAGGATATACTAAATGATTATATTAAAGAATATTATATATTAAAGAATACATATGTATCATTAAATTATGTGTTATGGAATGATTCAAATAGAATCATAACATTATCCATGTGACTGCTCCCTTCAAAGATATAGGTATCTACCAATACTGTATTTCTTTTTTATGTTCATCTTTAAATTTGTATTAATGGTCTAAACTGTGTGCTGTTGTTCTTGCTTTTTTCTTATGTGGTTATCAGTGAGCATTCCATTAGTCATTACTTATGCCACATTACCAATCCCTATTTTAAACCATAATTCTCTTTGATAACGTCATTAGTCTGATTGTCCATAATAATTCGGTTCTAATGTGCTGCAATCTATTCACACCGATCATTTGCCTCTTCATTACCTCTTAGTGATACTTACTTTTACTTCTTTGAAGATAATAGAACCTCGATTAATATCTATTGAAAATCACTGATAAAGAATCAGTATTAAAAAGATGGGTCTTTGTTACTAGGAGAAGTTTGGGGTTATAAAAGGAATAATATAATCTCTCAGAGGCAATCCATTGTGCCATTCTTCTGTTCAATTATGTACTCAATTCATATTTAAGTGGATGAACAATGCCTATTGCCCAGACTATAGCAGATAGATAATAACTTATAAAGATATTCTATCAGTATGTAAAATTGAAAATTAATTTAATTCTATCTTAATATTGAAATTAAGCTGAAATTGGATTAATATTCTCCTAAAACATCTAAGTCCAAATTCCTTATCTTTGTAATTTCACCCTTTATTTTCATTCTGGAAACAATTGACTAAAATCCAAGCTTTTAACTTATAATTATCTCCACTCAGGACTCAATTCTATTGTGGATTGTATCTACAACTTTGTATTGTATACTTCTGAAACTTTACCCACTATCCACTTATCCTGAATTCAAGTTCCTTTGTAATTTTACCTATCACCCATTTAACTCAACTTCAATTTGATTCAACCAAAGCTACAAAAGACTACTTCAACTCTCTGCAACCTAATTCTACTATCTAAGGACTATTCCCATTTTCTGAACTTGGAGGAACTGAGGTGACTCCATCCCACCTCCTGATTAAAACGTCTTACTTTGGTCAGTGGAGGTCCAAGTCAAATCAGTAGAAAGACATACATCAATATTAATGTATTTAAAACACAAAACAAAACTTCAGATGGCATCAATTGTAATCCCAAGTTATCACATTGATTTTATTACATTTGGCATTTTAAAACCACTTTAGAGTTTTCAGATATGGAACAATTGCATTTAATTAGGGGAATAATAATAATGTAATGCTTAGCATATGCAATTATGATGTTAGGCATTTTGCAATATTATATTATTTTGATCTTCACAACTACCTTGGGAAGTAGTTATCATTATTATTTTTCTCTTTACAGATCAGAAAATTGGGTAAGAAAAAAATAATTTTCTTAAGATAACACAGCTAATAAATTTCTGCAATTGGAACAGAGGAGGGTGGGCTCATCAAGGACAGAAATTGGCTGCCCCCCATCTTGTATTGCCACGATAGATATAACTAGAGAAACTAGAGTCTACCTAGGCAGCAGCTAAGTAGGGCTTGTTGAGTTCTGGGCCTGCACTGGAGACTGATAAACTCAAAGGGCACTGGCTGCAGAATAGGATTCCAAGGAACTGGGATGGCTAGTGCTAGGACCTTCCTATTGGTGGAAGTTTCTGGTGGCATGGCAAAGTATATATTGGCCATAGGTCCTGACTCCTAATACCTGTAGCTTTGGAGTTAAGCACTTCTAGGATTGTGTCTACTTGTAGCTGCTGGGGCAGGGTGGGCAACATACACTGCATTTGGTAGATGTCACCAGAGTTGCCCAGAGGTGCAGGCTGCAGAATGACCAAGGGCATAGGGTCATCGGATCACTGCCAATGGGAGGCCCCACTGCAGTGCCTCTTTCTCCATCCACCAGGTATACTCTAAGTGATTGAAGGGAAAGAATATATTTTTCCCAGCATTTCTTTTCAACTTCCATAATTGAGTATCTGATATGAGAGTAGAGGGATTAACAGGGAGCTATAGGGTGTCTGAACTGGGAAAGTTACAAGAGAGCTCTGGTTTAAACAATTATTCCTTTTTAAAATTTTTTTTTTATTTAATAGCCTTTTATTTACAGGTTATATGTATGGGTAACTTTACAGCATTAACAATTGCCAAACCTTTTGTTCCAATTTTCACCTCTTACTCCCCACCCCCTCCCGCAGATAACAGGATGACCAGTAGATGTTAAATATATTAAAATATAAATTAGATACACAATAAGTATACATGACCAAACCGTTATTTTGCTGTACAAAAAGAATCAGACTCTGAAATATTGTACAATTAGCTTGTGAAGGAAATCAAAAATGCAGGTGGGCATAAATATAGGGATTGGGAATTCAATGTAATGGTTTTTAATCACCACCCAGAGTTCTTTCTCTGGGCGTAGCTGGTTCAGTTCATTACTGCTCCATTGGAAATGATTTGGTTGATCTCATTGCTGAGGATGGCCAGGTCCATAAGAACTGGTCATCATATAGTATTGTTTAAACAATTATTCCTAAAAGAGTTAATAAGAGATTGCAATAAAGAGCAAACCATTTACCTATTTTTCTTCCTTTCTTTAATCTATAATTATTTCCAAATTGGTTGTCTAATAATGAGACTATCCATCTTAATCTTCAAGGGGAAAGTTATCTAAATTCCATTTTACTTTAAAAAAAACTTTATAAAATTTAATGCTCACTTTTTTTCTCAAAATGAATTCTACAGAGTGGTATCCTCAAACCTTCTAAGATAGTTTAAAAGTGAGTGAGTCCCTGGAACTACCCCAAAGCCTTAGGAGTTCTCTCCTGCAATCTTAAAATAATTAATCTTCAAATTCCTTAATCTGCTAAAACATTTTTTGTAGTTTGACAAACTTTGATTATCTTATTTTATTTCTTTAATTCCAAAATAATGAAAGCTGAAATGATAAGGAGAAAAAGATTCTTGCAGTTTTTTTTTCTTTTTCTCTTTTCTTATAATCTAATCTGCTGTGGAAAACCTATATTGGAAGTTAGTCCTATTTACTGAGACAATTCAAATATGAAAATTCATTAATTGTTCCTACGTTTTCTAAACTCTCTTGCTACAACTCTTAGAAATGTTTCTGGCTGACTACATTATAAACCTTTCAAGGCAATAGAATCTAGCTCACAACAAAAATATAATACAGAGCTTTTACATTTTAAAAAGACACAAAACAACAAGACAGATATAAGTAGACACACAAAGAATTCTAACAAAGTACACAATTGCAATTCTAATTTTAACTGTTTTGGTTGAGGCACATAAATTGCTAAGGCATATAATTAGGCATGCAGGTGCAATTTTAGAAGCTCACAAAGAGACCAATTAATAGGTGTCCAGTTAAGAAAGGATATCCTTACTGAAATGATCCAGAGCAAACAGATGAGAGGAGGGGCCCTGGAGTTTTCCTCACAAAGAATTCCTAGCTTAACTAAGGGAGGAACTTGGAGTATTGGAGCAGAACCAATCATAGAAAATTCACCAGACCATGGGTTTATGTTGGTCAGACTACAAAAAAAAATCTCTGGTGACTTGTCTATTTTCACTGGTACTCCAAGGGTTCCAATGCCACTTTTTATTTTATCAAATAATGACAATTGGGCCAGAATCGGCTTCTAATTTGTAGATGATCAGAGTTGAACAGAGCAGACCAGAAATAGAAGTCAAGAATCAAACAGAAATTTAATTTCAAAATGAAGAAAGTGAATTGCACACCAGGACAAATGTGCCAGAGCTGTACTCTTAGTGGGAGGGATCTCAATACTTCTACCTATGGTGACACAGTGATGTGTAATGCTGAAAACTGAGGATAACAGCAACAATGTTTGATTCACAGCAGGCCCTCATGAGCAGAAACAATTCTGAGATTTTACTGTAACAGACATTTATCCTGAAGATGATCACAAAGTATTGTTCTTATGCCAAGCTCAGGGCTCAACTTGCTTGCTGGGCATTAGCTCTGGAAAACAGAGTGTCTCCTAATAAACTGACAATGTTAATAGAAAACAAACTTTTGTAGAAATTTTTCTTTCTTCAAAAGGAGATTTCAGTTTACCTCAAGGAGTGATACACTTTCTGGGAAGTTTAAAAATGCAGATTATTTGCTTTCTCCAAGGGAGCTGCTCTTTTTTGACCAGGTCTTCGTTCTTAAACTTTAGACTATTTATTTCATGGAAGTGGTGATGGTGGGAACCTTTAGACTTTAGGCTAAAAAGATACAAAAACTCTGAAAAACTGCTTTTTCAATAAGGCTCTTGATCTTAAATTGAGAACAATGTTTCCTATTAAAGGAGAAGGAAGCTTACCATCAGGAATTTCACGAATTTTTTAGAGGATACAACCATACTTGTGGAGATACTACTAATTTAATGCATTCTCTTCCTTGGAGAAGGACAGACCATTATTTTAATAACAATAATAATAATAACAAAAGTAATAATTTAGTACTTGCTAGTGGGTCAGTCCATTTAAGAAAAAAAATATTTCTTCTTAATTGACCTTTAGAGAACCCACTTTGGAAAACCAATATTTTTGAGGATTACATTAGGCTACAACAAGCTAAGGGATTTATTTTTCGGTATATAGAGGCCTATGTGATTAGACTAAAACTGGAATGAGTTCCAGAATACATTGCTTTCATATCTTAGGTAGTGATTAACAATATGTGTATGAGTGATAGATGCTTCTTGTGAGTTGATTCAGCATACCACTTAGCACCTTTGCACAATCTATCATAAAAAAGGATTAAGAGATGTAATGTTCTCTTCTCTAAAAGTAATGTTCTCTCAGAGCAGGTTTCTTGGCGGGGGGGCTTCTGGAGGCAGCCTTCCTTTCAGTTCAGTGTAATCACCCTGAATGCATCCAGGAGTTAAATCCAGATCCTTTATTGTCTACTTCAAAATAGCCTGCTTACCTTTCTTAGAGGCCTATCTCTCTCCTTGGTTTTGAGACCTCTTGCTGCTAGTCCTTTGTCTCTTCCAGCTTCTGCTACTAGTTCCCTCTGAATCCAAAGCCTCTAGCCAGCACAAAGGTGGAATATGGAATGAATCTGACTCCACCTTTGAGAGTGGGCTTGTGAGCTTCTGATTTGTGAATCTCCTGGATAAATAACATGAATCAACATGAGGAATTATACATGTCCATAAGTCCTAAAAATAGTCTAAAAGAAATCCACTGTCTATTAGTTCATGTGCCAGGATTCCAATAATTCCTACAACAGTTTTTATCAACAATTTTTCATCTCAAGGAATCCAGTGATTCCTGCTGATTTTCAAGTCCCACAACAGTCTCATCTTGTGTTAGGGAATCCAATGATTCCTGCAGATTTTAAAGTTCTTTAACAGTCTCATTATCAGCCATGCTCTTTCAGTGTCAGATGTTTCTTAGATCTTCTCCTTTGTTTTGAGGTTTTTCTCCTTTTCTGTCTCTCTCCAGGTGCTCATTGCCATCCATCTGTTTCCTTTTCCATCAGTAGAAATACATGCAAACCCTCTCTCCCAGGCAGTTAACCTATCTAGTCCCTGCTATTTACCACTTTCTAAATCTCTCCTCATCATCTGGCAATTACATTGCAGCTGTTTGCATTGGACACTGCCCTGTTGGTTTAAAAATCCTGTATTCTCCCCAATTGTAATCCCTTTCTACTATCTGATTGCTTTTCTGTTGGTTGATCATGTAATCCCTTTCTGCCATGTGATTACTTTTTGCCTGATTGATCACATCAGAATCCTGACTTTCTAAAGACTCTCTGGGTGCAAACTCAGCTGCCATCATGCCCCATCTGTCTTTTGTATGATATCTTGGAGCTGGGCCCTGCCTCTCATTTCCCTGGGTCAATTTACATTTTGAGACCCAATGGAAGCCTTGGCTGCATGTTGGACATGGGGTTTTGTGTTTTCTCTTAGCCTGTCCTCTCACTTTATCTCTATACCTACATTGAGCTCTCAGATGCCCTATTTTTCCACACTGAAAACATTGATGAGTCTCTCTAGAAGTCCCTTGCCAAGAGGGACCCTATCTTCCCATGTTCATCATAGTCTGAGTATAAGCACTTGAGCCCACTGTGGTACAGCGTCTTATGATCTCCTCTAAAGGAGCATCTTTGTGTAGTCCCATTATAATTCTTTTGCAAATCTCATTAGCATTTTCCTTAGCCAGATGTCTGGTCATTATTTCTCTAGCTGCATTTTCTCTAATGGTTCTTGTGACAGCTGTTTGCAAATGTCCCACAAAATCTGCAGAGGGTTCATTGGGACTTTGCTCTATTTTTGTGAAGGCTTTACCTCCATCTTTCTGTCTGAGGAGGGAACCCCAAGCTTTTATTGCAGCCTTAGAAATTTGCTTATACACTGTTATGGGATAGTTAATCTGTGCTGAATTCTCTCGATACTGACCACCTAGTAGTTGTTTAAAAGTTAGCCAAACCAAAAGTTTGGCCAAAAGTTAGACCAAAAGTTGGTCAAAACATTAGCTTGTTTGCCTATTTCATTGGGTTTAAATCCTACATAATTCATGATACTATGAAAGGTATAACAAGTTTCGTACAGGTTCTAAACATGTCCTTGCTATGGATTTCTAATCACTTGGGGTTAAGATTTCATAAGCAAAACTATCTAGTAACATCTTAACATAAGATGATGTAGCCCCATAAAGAGTGCAACCTTTTTTCAAATCCTTAATTTTTTCCAGATCAAAAGGAATGTATCTTCTCCTTTTTTGACATGAAGAGTCAAGCTCTTCACAGGGTATGCATTTATTTTTATTTTTATTTTTATTTTTATTTATTTATTTATTTTTTTAATCACTTACTATAGTCTCATTAATTCTGCAAATCTCAGGTTCTTTTTTTTTAATTTTCCAGCTCACTATAGGTTTTAAAAAAAACTTTGATCTTAAATAGTTTTTGACTTGTGAATCACAAATGTTTAGTTGTTTAATGTCATTTGTCCCTTATTGCTCCCTCCAAGATGTATCTTATTCAATGTGGATAAGATGCCATGTTTAGCATGGCAATGAAATAAATCACTTATTTATTCATTAATCACCCATCAATGAAGTAGATGAAAAAGAAATAGCTACTTTCAGATTTTCTTAAAATGAAAGCTAAATCAAATATACAAATAATTATAACATAAGACATAGCATTGTAAAAGCATAGAGGTCATTTGTACAACATTAGTTTGAGAGTCCTAGTCTAATCCACTATAGATTTATCAAGTATTTATTACATTCAAACCATTATGCATTTATTTTTAAATCAGATATATCCTGTCCTTCATTTTTTGCTTTAACCAATGCTTTTTATAATCTCATCATAGGTTGCTTAATACGTGGCTGTGTCATTGCCTCTCCCCTTCGTTCTCCCTCCACCCATGAAGGGTTAATTGAGGGAGGTAGGTCAGGGTATGGAAAATGCTCCTGTTGGGAAGTGCCACACTCAGAATTGTACTTAACTCCATTCTTATTTGATTCTTCATCTTTTTCACCTAGTTTACTTGGCATGCCCCCCTCCTGCTCTTTCATCTTTTTCCTTATTCTAACACTTAAATGATTTCTTAAAGCCAGTTGTATTAAATTATATGTATTAAGTGTATTTTTGGAAATTGAATTGGAATTGTAGTATTCACCTAGTTGCTCTCCTATTAATTTCCACTCATCTGGATCCAGTTCTTTTTCTATAGAGAACCAAGGAGATGTGTACCTTACAGTTTCTAAAAGTTCAGTGATCTGCTCCCAAATTATAATCAAAGTTTGGCTTTTCATAAGTCCGACGATGCTCTCCATATATTTTCCTTGAATTGGAAAAGAAGACTTTTCTAAACATCTGTCCCATTATAGCTGAAATGCTACTTTAGCCCTTTAACAAAGTTTCCTTGTTGTACTCACCCTAATTTCTGGGTTGAGGAGACTTTTCCAATGAAATCAGGATCAGAGGCTTTTCCACTGAAATCAGGATCTGTCTGCCCTACATTAGGCACCAAAATGTAATGTTCTCTAAAATATAATCTTCTCTGAGAGCACATTTCTTGGAGGGCTTCTAGAAGCAGCCTTCCTTTCAGCTTAGTGTAATCACCCTGAATGCAGCCAGGAGTTAAAGTCCAGATCCTTTATTGTCTCCTTCAAAATAGCCTGCTTAGCTTTCTTAGAGACCTATCTCTCTCCTTGGTTCTGAGAGTTCTTGCTGCTAGCCCTTTGTCTCTTCCAGCTTCTGCCTCTAGCTCCGGCTGAATCCAAAGCCGCCAGCCAGCACAAAGGTTAAATATGGAATGAATCTGACTTCACCTCCAAGAAAGTGGGCTTGTGGACTTCTCCTTATATATGCTCTCTTAAAGGTGTGAATTCTAATAAATACTAAGTACATAATCATTGTCTCTATCAATTCTAGTAACTTAGCACCTTGTTTCAAATTCTGACCCATAACAAAGGGCTTCTTTAGTTTTCTGCAATCTATCCACCACTAAGAGGCATTTGAGAGCTATTCTCAGAGAATTGGGTTCCTTTATTTGGTAAGATTGTGAAACACTTGTTTCACTGAGTAAAGACCATTTCAGAACTGTTATACCTTGATAATCTATATCTTTCTTCTTTTGCAGAGATGAAAAGTGTGCTGTTATCTACACCTTTATGGAGTTTCCCAGATTATATTAAGTCTTTTCTTTTTTATGAATTAAAAGAGTTGGCTTCTGGTGGTCAAACTTAAATGTATGTACCTACTAGGTGTCTGATAGCTAATTATTCTGCGCAGTTTGATGCTGTGGCTACTGGAATAGTACCATGTCTATGGATCATAGCAGTCAATGCCCTCTTGGTGGAGAAAATTTTTTATTTAGTTATGTGTTCCCTTTGATAGTTGCAGTGTCCTCATGAAGTGAAACCCTATTACTCCCTTATCAAACTCAGGCTTTTCCAAATTAGAAGCTTGTCAAATATGAAGTGACTTTACTTGGTCGAGAAAACATTACCCTCAAGCACTGTGTATTCTTCAAGCCTGCTATACTACTCCCTGATTTTACTAGTCTCTGAGGAGCAATTACTTGTCTTTGCTTCTGTATTAGACATAACTGAAAAGCCAAATAATGATCTTTCTGATAACCCTTTAGAGAACTTTGACTTTATTTTTTATGCTGATGGATCTTCTTTTGTGAGAGAAGGCACCAACCATATTGGTATTGTAATAGTTTCTAATTATTTTACTGTCCCCTCTCTAACCTCAATGCCCAAGCAGCATTGTAGAATGTGTCATTGTACAAAGCAGCTTGTACCTCTTACCAAAGTATGATATCAGAGCAAAAGAAAAATACTAAATACTATACAAACATCATATGAATTTGGCGTCTCCATGCTTTGGGGAAATTCTGGTTACAGAGGGGATTTTTAAAATCTGCTGGTAAGGTCATTACAAACACAGAATTCATCAAAGATCTTTTGTCTACCCTGAAACTTCTTGCTACAGTAGCTATTGTTCATTGTCCTGTCCACACAAGAGGAACTGATATTTTCTTAAAAGAGAACAATTGTGCTGATATATTTCTAAGCTTGCTGTCTTGAAAGGTCCTATATATATATATATATATATAAACCTTTCTCCTATTTCTTTTTCCTATAATGACTGAGGTTGAGAAAAGAAACAATAATCCAGGGCAAAACATATTGAATCTAGATGGTCTGCAAAGGACAAACCAGTCATTCCATGAAGTTTCTATCACCAGGTATATCTATGTTCATAAACGGGGAAGGGTACTTTGACACTCAAAAAATTATGGATTCTATTAGAAGGTTTGGGGTTGCCACAGATTTCACCAATATAATGACCCATATATGTGCTTCTTACATTTCTTGTCAGTCTTGTAACCAGCATGCCTTCTGTGCCAAAACCTGTAGCATGTGCCCTCTAGCTTAAATATAATTTGATATTTGTAGATTAACTTCATCCGTATGTCTACAGATAGCCATTATAAGGTCTGTGTTGATATCACTGACCAAGTCACATGTAGACATGTGGTCTTTTATGCCATTGTATATTTTGTTGCTAAAATACTTTTAAGGAAGATTATCTCTGCTTCATTTCACTATATTGACTTGACCTTATCTCAAATCTACTCTTGTAGGAGCTCAAAATCACCATCCCCCAAAACACAGGTCAAATTGAACATGTGAAAAAGAGTATTAATATTATGATTGGCATATTATATACTGAGACTCATCTAAAATAGCCTGATGTTCTTCCCCTAGAGTCTATTTGTGTAGCAGATCAAAAAGAAAATATATATATATATATATATCTCCTGTTACAATGTTTTTTGGATATGTCACCATTCCAACAAAACCCTTCCCCTTTAGATATATTATTACTGGGAAAAGATGCATCTGTTGCTTTTTATATACAAGAACTAAAAAGCTTATGTTCAAAAGTTTGAGTGGACTAACATGACTCAATCTGTTTGGGAAGGTGTTGCTGACCACTGCAATTGCTATCAAGACTTTTGGATTCATTTTTTTCACAAAACCAAAATTTTCTGATATGTAATATACCTGTTTTCAGATTCTGATTATTCAGCACTCATCATAGTTTATGAGAACTCAAAGGAACTTAAATCTGCCTTCTTGTTTGAACAAGGATGAGTACTTACAAGGACTTACTTAAATATTATTATAACTTGCTATTTTAACTTTAATGAGCATGTACTAATGTTGTTATGTGTCATTCTAACCAATGAATGGATATCTGAGAGAAGAACTAAATCTTATGAATCTTGGAATTTTTATTATAATGAATCCTAGAGGAAGAATGGCCTCTAAATGGAAAGATGAATCACAGGTACCCCCTGGGGAAAAATAAAGAAATGATTTAATAGACTAGGTTTTATAATATACCCTGAAGAAATAAGAAACATAATTTCATGGTATACATGATTATGTATTATACAACATGTCCCAGAAGTCTTAGTACAAATTTAAGCAGTTAAAATTATTAAGACTTTTGGGACACCCTGGGGTAGGCTAATGTCAAATATTGTTTGATATTGATTATTAAATTATCTAATGCTTAAAACTACACCAAGAGTTTTCAAAATATTTTATATAGTACTATCTCAACATTTCTTTTTTTATAATTTAATTTTTTTTAATTTTGATAAGACCTTTTTATTTTCAAAATACAAGTAAAGGTAGTTTTCAACATTCACCTTTGCAAAACCTTGTGTTCAAATTTGTCTCCTATCTTTCCCTCCCAACCCTTTTTAGTAGATAGCAAGTAATTCAGTATAGTCTTAAAAATGAAATTATTTTTTGTTAATTAGTTAATTTCTGATATACATTGCTTTGTGAAACATGTTGGAAGAGAAAAATCAGAACAAAAGGGAAAAACCATGAGAAAAGAAAAAAAAAGCAAAAAAAAGAAGTGAACATGGCATGTACTGATTCACATTGTTTCCTTAGTTTTTTGGGGTTTTTTGTTTTTGTTTTTTCTGGTTGCAGATGATATTTCCTGTTTAAAGTCTATTGGGATTTCTTTGGATCACTGAACCACTAGAAGAACTAAGTCTTTCATAGTTGCTCATCACACATTCTTGCTATTATTGTGTACAATGCATTCTTGGTTCTGCTTGTTTCACTCAGTATTAGTTCATATAAATCTTTCCAGATTTTTATAAAATCAGCTTGTTCATTTTTATAGAGCAATAATATTCTATTATCTTCTTATTCAGCCATTTTTCAATTGATGGACATCTACTCATTTTCCAATTTTTTGTTACCACAAAAAGGAGCTGCTGCAAATATTTTTGCATATGTAAGTCCTTTTTCCTCCTTTATGATTTGTATGTCAGAATTTCTAAACAACAAAATGACGATTATATAGCACAAACCCTAATTTTCCCTTTTATTAAAAAATGTATAAGTAAAAGAGTCTTCTGAGGGCTCTTATGGATCTGACAGCTTCCATGTAATGATCTGCCAAATGCCCAAATATTTGAATTGTTAGACCCAATTTATGCTGGACTATTATAGTATCCAAATTGTTTGATCATGTATAAAGTCCATGAGTAGAATAATGACATACAAAATCAATCTTTATTCTCCTTTTGCCCAGGAAAGGGAAAATATAATTCTTCATTTCCAGGTTGATATTATCATCTTTATAGTTATGGAGAATAATGCCCCAATTCCAAGAACAAAAGGGAGTGCAAATCACAAAAACTATCGGAATCTTGAATTACATATAAATAACCAGTTGTTTTAGAGACTAAGGCATTTTATTCACTATGGTTAACCATAGCTTTATATTCATTTCAATTGAGTTCCTGCCTTGATTAGGACAATTCAACTTCATAATTTAGAACACAGAATTTAGAAAAAATAAGAATTTGTAGAGACTATACAAATGAATTTCCTATCAAGATAATTAAAATAAATCACGTTAGGTCTTGATTATTTAAAATGTAACAACTCATTTTATTTAGAGTTGACAATGAATATCTAAAGAATTTTTTCCTACCTGTAGCATTTATTATGCTGTGAATCTAATTTGAACAGAAAGTTTGATATTTCCAGTTGGAGAAGATTTAGCTAGGCTGAACTAATACTGAATCTTACTTATTTTAAGAGGCAATTTAGTACTTACCTCATAAGCGTAAGAGTGAACAAGTAGACAAACCATACACATTTTATCCTACAATATTAATGGTTTAAAAAGGCACTTGGAATTTGTATAATTGATAGTTGCTGTGCTTTTTCCCTCCCTCCCCTGTTGTGAAAGGGAAAGAGAGAAAGAAGTATCAAATGAAACCTAAAGCTGTCAACTCTCACTTATTGAACCAGAACCTGTATATATTGTGATATGATTAATCATTTTGTGGTCCAAAAGGTCATTCATGTTTAAGTTTTGATTTATGTGTCCTCTTGAATTATCTCTTAAATTCTAGTAACATTTCAGTTTGTACATTGTAATGAGTTTAATATTTATTTAAGATTTAGGATACATCAAATAATGAATTCTTGTAACACTTCCTTGTATTATGCTATTTCCTTTTCAAGATTAGAAAATATAGTTTCTGTCTAAATTCACTTAGTAAAACATTTTTACAGTATAAAGCATATTCTACACTAGTGAATTTTACATTTTAAAACAATTAATTCCTTGTATGTATGTATATGGATGTTTTACTACTTTGAATAATCATTTCAGTGGAGTATTGTGCTGAGGTACAGAAATTATGATATGACATACATTAAGAAATCTTTAGAAATGCCTTATAAAGTCAGTTTGAAAGCCAGCATTCATGGCAATGATGATAACAAAATATACTTTATTAAGGAATTTATTAATTAGTATACACATTTATAAGAAGTGATTTATTCTTTAAGATTTTTCCCTCTTCTTGGCTTATACTTAGTTGATTTGATCTAAAGTTATAGTAAAGCCATCATTAAACAGCTGTTAGGACATAGTAGTTTAGAAATGGATTTGTTATAAGTGAATCTTTAACATAAATGTAAACATTTTCAGCTTCCAATGAACTTTGTAGAGGCATATTAAGCCTCAGGGAATTTCTAATTTCATGTAAGAAGAAAAGGATTGATTTCCCTCTTTCTATAATTGTCATAGTCACATAAAACAGTATATAATGGAGGCAATAAGATTGTAAAGTATAATACTCAGTGGCTCCCTTTCAAAATGTGAACACCTTTTCCTGAGGATTTCAAGCCAGCCTAAATATTAGAAGAGTAGAGAAATGGCCCTTCCTCTGAGGATCTTAAAGAAAAACACAATTGCTAGTTTTGCAGTTATTCCAACTAGGATATTAATGGATTTAGTTGAAACTTCCTTCAGAAATAGAGGAAAAACTCAGACTTTGAGATACATTTATTGTCGGTAGAGAAAATGGATTTTTCCTCTTCCTTCACCTCTGACAGTTTTAAGTATAAGGGAGCTGGCAGTATTAAGTGAAGGAATAGACTATCTAGTATTTGGGGAGTCATTCCAGAAAGTTCAAAACATAGTTGAAAGATCAGATTAACATTACAAATAGACATGAAGATATAACCCTAATTCTTACTCATTTGAAGTCAGAAGCAATTTCAATAAATAAGGCCTTTGGCAACAACAAAGAAGAGATTTGACTTGCTTTTTAAGAAAGGGCTAGCCTAGGAAATTATTAGGAGAGGAGCAGAATTGAGAGCCTAGCTAAACTACTTTACAAGCACAGATTCTTTGTGAAAAGGGGAGACTGCCATTGTTTCATGAGAGAAAAGGTTTTGCAGCCATGAAGTAACAGAATAATATATATATATATATATATATATATATATATATGCATATCCATATTTATAATCTAGGAATATGCCTCAGTACAATTGTACTCTAAATTTGTGTCCACTTTTCCTAAGAATTTATATGTATTTGTGATAGAGACACTTCAGTTTTATGGTAATAGATTATTTCTTTCACTGGTCTTATTATGCTATCTCCTTTTCAAGAAGCTAATTCTATTTAATGTTAATCGTTAATGGGTAGCACATTGGTAGGGACCAAATGAACTATATTGTTACATAGTATTAGTACATAAAATCTATCCTTTGAGAATTGAACCCACAAATGTGAAAGTAGGTTGGATTAGATCTTTATAACAACAAAAAAAAAAAACCACACACACACAGTTGAAAGATCAGATTAACATTACAAATAGACATGAAGATTTATTTTCTATTATAGCTAAAATGCATAATGGATAGAAGATTGGGCATGAAATCTAGAGTCATCATTTTGAATAGTACCTAAGAAATATGGTAGCTCTATGACCCTGGATAAGTGATTTAACTCCCCTCCCCCACTCCCCCCCATGCTATTTCCTGATCAGTTAAATGAGGGGAAAGATTTGGTGCCATGAATAAGAAAAAATGTAAATGTAATATAAATATCAGCTTCTGTTATCATACAATGATGATTAAAAATAAATAAAATAATGGAAAATAATGGCATTTTTGAGGAGATAAATATATATTTCAGATTATTGATATTAGAAATTAAGTGGAAGTGGAGCCATGACGGCAGAGTAAAGGCAGGGTTTAATTGATTTCCACAAAAGCCCTCTAAATGCCTTTAAATAATAACTATAAACAAATTATAGAGTGGCAGAACCCTGAAAAAAGATAGAATGAAACAAATTTTAAGCCAAAGGCAAAGTAGAAGTCCAGCAGGAAAGTTCTAGGATGCACTAGGATGAGAGTGAAGCACACTCCAATACAGGTCAAGTTAGAGTAGATCAGGCCCCAGCAAATCATCAGTAGGTCTCAAGATGACTGAATAGTGAATGCAATGGCAATTTCCAGACTTCTCCATAGATAACAAAGACAAATCAGAAGGTCAGCATGGAAGGTGCATCAAGTGAGAGGAGACCCCAATCCAGCAAAGACCATGCCAGCACAACCCCAGCCCAAGAAATTAAGAGCATGTCTTGAAAGTTCCTAAATGGAGAGTGGCTGATTCAGAGCTCTTAATCCACAGACAATAAGGTAATAAAATAATTGGTCAGAAGAGATTAAAGCGGTCTCTTTGCTAGCATTGAGGCAGGACTCTTACTTTGGCCATTCTCAGAATCAAGTCCTAGACCTGGGTGGCAATGCCAGGATGAGGAGAATTAGCACAC
Source organism: Sarcophilus harrisii (assembly GCF_902635505.1). Taxonomy (NCBI): domain Eukaryota; kingdom Metazoa; phylum Chordata; class Mammalia; order Dasyuromorphia; family Dasyuridae; genus Sarcophilus; species Sarcophilus harrisii. The sequence goes on from NC_045430.1 coordinate 112,700,252, forward strand.
CACAGTTTGAAATCACAATGGAGCAGGCTCTTTCTCTCAGTTCCAGGCAGAAAAGAGTGCTCATGGTTACTCACAGACCAGAGCACAAACCAGAACAGTACCATACTTCTCCTTGAATCATACCATCTAGGAAGAACTAAAAGAACAAATTCCTAGAAGGATCTATGAAAACAAATGCACAAAGACTGTGAAGCTTGGAACATAGCACCTTGCCCCTGGAACCTTATTTTAACCTAGAGTTAAAGGACTGGGAAAATGAGCAAAAAAAATTATTCTGACCATAAAAAGATACAGAGATAGGAAGATAAAAACATACACTCAGAAGAAGGTACCATAGTCAAAGCTCCTATAGCCAAAGCCTACAAGAAAAATGAGAATTAGTCTCAGTCTGTGAAAGAGCTCAAAAGGGATTTTGAAAATCAAGTAAGAGAGTTAGAGGGGAAAAATGAGAATGATGCAAAAAGAAATACAAAAACAATGAGGAGAAAAATGGCTTAAAAACAAAAATGGCCTAAAATGAACCTCAAAACTTTTAAGTAATTATCAAGAATTTTTTTTTGTTTTCACTACAGCAAAATTGGAGCTTGCTCTCTTTTCAGAGGAAAACAAATCAGATATACCTTGTGAATTAATCTGTTGTTTCATCCATCATGATTTTTGCTTACTTAGGTGAATTTTGCTTTTGCCTTTTATATCTTTTGGTGCATAATTAGGGAGCCATATGAACCTTTCATGATGGACAAGAACAGATTGGCCTAATGGGGCACTTTTATATATCCTTATAAATTTTAACTTTTCAATTCTATACTATACTAAAAATAAATTTACACACTCCAGGACTGTATGATTCAGTGATTGCTCTTGATGCTTTCTTGTATCAGAAATATCTGGCAGCATTAACCACACAGAGCAGAAAGTACAAATAGGCCCAGTTGTTGTTAATTTTGGCTGCATCATTAATCAGAAAATAACTTCACATTCTTCATGGCTTTTCCACAAAACTGGATGGAGGTATTAACTTTCTCCAAATTTCTTTCTATATAGAGAAGGCAATATTTTAATGTGACTGATGTTTAATGAAATACAGGTGGATTTTATTGCTTGCTTAAGCTAAAATGTAATGTCTCTTTGCTTGTTTAAGCCCTATACTCTCTTGAACAAAATTTTAAATTCTATCTCTTAAGTGAGCCTTTATTTATAGTCTCCCATTTGATAGGATTCAACAACAGAAATCCATTTTAATAGTTGCTATGATGTTCTTTTCCTTTATTAATTCATTGACATTTATATTTTAAAATGTGATATTTCCCTAACACCTGTCTCATAGGTCATTTTCTGTTTAAGACAAGAATATTCTTCTCTGTTAGAGACTAAATGATGTCCATGAACATAGTCAAGTATTCAACACATGACAATGAAAATGAACACCAAGAACATTGCTAATTTTTATTTCATAGAATTTTGAGTATTTATTTTCAATACCTCTTGGATGTGGTTGTATCCCCTATCTATTGCATCATTGTGAATTGTTGGCCATTATTTGATTTTGTTTAAAAAAAACATTTGCTGTGTTATAGAAAAAACATACTATTTTTTAAAAGCTGGAGAGAAAATATTCTGGTGGCTAAAATATAGTCAGATAATGAATATAAATATAAATTCTTCTTAGTTTTCTATCTGTTCCATTCATTTTCTATTTGCTGGAAAAATATTTAAGGTTACTTTTTTGTTTGTGTAAATACTAATTTCTATTATGATTTTTTAAATCAGTATTTCCATTCTCTTAACATTGACTAATTTTTATTTTGTTCCAGAACCATGAAGCATCAAGAAAATAAATTCAAATAGCCATTTGGGAAAAAAATGTTTTTAAAAAAGCAAAAATGGCAAATTGGAAAAGAAAATACATAAGCTCACTGAGGAAAATACTTCTTTAAAATTTAGTATTAAGCAAATGAAAGCTAATAAGTTAATGAGAAACAATAAAACAAAAATAAAAGAAGGAAAAATAGAAAACAATGTGAAATATCTTACTGGAGATAGAAAAAGAATTGGAGAAAGAAATAAAAGTTATGCAAGAAAGAGTCAACAGCTTGGCAAAGGAAGGAAAATTTTGATTGAGGAAAACAATTACTTAAAAAAAAAATTGGCCAAATGCAAAAAAAAAATCCTGTGAAGAAATCAATTTCTTAAAAAAAATAACAAATTCACTGAACAAAATAAGCTCTTGAAAAGTAGAATTAATTAACTGGAAAATCCCTCAAAACAGCCAATCTGTTAAATAGATCCAGGAGAGACAATTTAAAAATTATTGGTCTACCTGAACGCCATGACCAAAAAATGAGCTTGGAAAGCATTCTTCAAGAGATCATCAAGGAAAATTGCCCTGATATACTAGAACCAGAGGGGAAAATAGTCTTTGAAACAATTTCAGAATCACCTCCAGAAAGAGATCACACAAGCAACAAAGTACAGAACATTGTTGCAAAACTCCAGAACTATAATTTCAAGGGGAAAAAAATATTGCACGTAGTCAAACAAAAACAATTCAAGTATGAAGAATTTAATATAAATAGAAAATTTTGATCTTCTTTCAACTTCTCTTTCTAAGTACATTTTTTCCATATAGGAATTAAGTGATGGTCAAAAAATTGAAGAAATCATCAAGAAAATTATAAGTTCAACAAAATTTGTTAAAAAGAAACGGAATGAATGATTCAAAGGACATAGTAGAAGATAGTTTTACGATTAGGAGGAGCAAGATTGAGATAAACAGGTAGGGAAAAGAGAACTTGTAAATGTGAAGTAAGGAGGAAGTAATTTTTTCTTAGGCAATCAGAGATTTTCTTTCACTTTGATTTGGAAAAGAAATATTCGAATTTTGCTAGCCATAGAACAGATATATTGTATTTTTTGACTGGTTCGCCCACCCTCAATATTCATCTGAATGTCAGAGATGAATTTTTTTTTGAGACAACATACCAAAATTTATTGGATTCAGCCAAAGTAATTCTTTTTAAAAATTTTAATAGCTTTTTTATTTACAAGTTATATGCATGGGTAATTTTACAGCATTGACAATCACTAAACCTTTTATTCCAATTTTTCCCCTCCTTCTCCCCCACTCTCTCCCCTAGATGGCAGGATGACCAATACATGTTAAATATATTAAAGTATAAGTGATTAATTGTTTTTCAAGAAGAATTAAAGATGACAATATCATGACAAAAAGGCTGGAATATTAACTCTGTAGTGATATATACTGAATCAAAACTCATAAAAACCGAATGGAAAGGTCTACAGGCACATCTATTTCAACCTGTACATACAAGTAAACAACACTATGCCATATGTGATAAGGTATCATCCACTTTTTATTGAATCTTAAAAATGAGGCTTTGTTGGAGCTTTCCATGCTGCTGGTGAAGAGCCTGATGTCTGTACCTCAGGTCCTGAGGAAAATCTTAAAAAAAAAAAAAAAAAAAGTTAAAGTGTCTAAGATTGTATTCCTTACTCAGGTCTAGTTCAGTGCTGGAAACATAGTCTTTCTCACTTTTCCCCAAACTTCCAGCACTCAGATTCACTCGTGAGCAGCAATAAATTGTACTGGATTGGGGCAGAGTGACAGAAGAATCAACAGTAGATTTAAGATAGGGCAAGAGGCTAAAAAAAACGCTCATGGACTATCAAAATAGGATTCTACCTTTTTGACAATTGGTTATTTTCCAGGACCTAGTGTTTTGACTGCTTCTGCTTCTGAATTTGTCCTTTTTGCTCTTATCTGTTATTCCAGGGATTTTAGGACTTTGTTCTTTTGGCTATTAGAAAATGAAGAAAAATAAATTTAATAACCACAAGTTTGCCTAAACTAAGAGTTTTCACAATCAAAATGTAGAAAGGGCATCATAGAGAATACAGTTCAACAAATGTTAGTATTTCTTTTAAACTTATTTTCCCCTAAACACAGATGTTTTACAATTACATATTGATATTATTAAAATATTATGATAGTCAATTTCTCAAACTCTTCTTCTATTGTTGTTAAAATACTCAATTGTCATCTGTTTAATTACCATTTGTTTTAAAATTATATATAATCTGGCATATGAGTTACAAAAATATTCAAATTCATTCACTTAGATAACCTTTACTGTGCTCAAAAAATTCCTCACCAAATTAAAAAAAATTTCCATATATCATAATGTTATGATTTCAATGGACTGAAATTATAAACTGAATTGCAGATTTTATATGTTCTACATATTACTATTGGACTTTTTGTATAAATATAGCATATTAAAGCATATAATAAGTAAACTAAGGTTTGGATATATATTTGTGTTGCACTTTCTGGATGCTTAAACATATTAAAAATTAATTCATTGAAAAGCCCCAGAGCACCAACTGCATGTCATAGGTAACCAAATTAGAAATCTACAGGTTTTAAGATCACAGTCTCTTCAAGAAATATTTAACTGTATATTTACTTAATATTTAACAGCATGTGAAATTTATTTATTAATTTTCCTGCAGGTTTCCTCTAATCCCACATCTTCAAAGATTCACACACGTAGATAGACATAAAATCTGGAGGGGGTGAATTGCTCCAGTTCTATTTACTTTTAACTATATCTGTTTTAAGGAAAAGCAAAATTTTTGTTTTCTGCCCTTGAAAAATATTTATATTCATTTTATGAAACAACAACAACATTTCATTGAGCTTCAAATAAAGAGAAAAATGTATAAATACACATGTATAATACACTGCATTATTATATGTGCTGATCATTAAGGAATTTTTTTCTTTGAAAGACAATGTCATTTTCAATACTTTATGAATTTTATGTTCTACATATATACATACATTATAATATATAATGCGATATATATTGTACATATCTTTATGCATGTATTTATGCATGTAGAAAACCACTTAAATACAACAATTGTAAAGGACAAAATTGTAGGATCAAAAATATTAAGAGCTAAATATACTTTCTCATAAAATTTCAAATTATTTCCCAAATTGAAAAGTCCAGTTTGTAAATTTACAACTACCCTTGGTAATAGTCTCAGTCAACATTGAATATTTAAACATTTAGTAATCTTTATTAATTTGATGAATATGGGGAGATACTGAAGAATTATTTTAATTTCCATTTTACTTTCTAGTGATTTGAAACATTTTTCATATGTTTCTTGATAGTTCACTTTCTTTTGAAAATTCTTCACATGCATTAACTACCTATGAAGTGGGGAATGAATATTGGGTTTACATATTTGCATAATCTATACAACATTTGAATGTTAAGAATTTTTTAGAAATATTAAATGTAAATTTTTAATCTAGCCCATCTTATTTTATCTTAACAAATTTATCTGTTTTTTTTTTTGAAGAAGAAAAAAATAACAATAAAACTTTATTTGGTAGAAGCAATGATTCAAAGCTGGAAAAGACCTTTTCCAGATCTAAGCATCTTATTTTGCAGATGTTGAAACTGAGGGTGAGAATAACTTTACTAATGTTAAATAATCAGAATTCCTTAAGGTCGGCTAGTATTTATGGCAGGATTTTAACCCAGGTTTTTCTCATTCCAAATCTACCACTCTATAGACTATTTCATGCTGGTTACAATACTGTTGTCTATCTTTGTTTTACAAACCTGTAAAAGGTACTAAATTTCCACTGTTTATTTTTTAATGATGTGATGTTTTACAATTTAGAATAATTATCTGTTTGCTACTTGTAATGTACAATGTGAAATAAGTCTAATCAAATTACCTCCCAGTTTTTCTAGCAGTTTATATCAAATAAAAAGTCCCTCCTGAAATAGCTTTCATTTGGATTTTAGTAAACTTCACTTGGTGTGTTTGTTTATTTTTTGGTATTGCTTATTTTGTTTATCTATTAGTGTGCCTATATATCAAAGAATTTTGTTTATGACTGAATTTTAATATAATTTTATCTCTAGTAATAATGTCCATTTTATTCCCATTTTTTTTCATTACCTCTTTCAACATTCTTGATCTTTATTGTCCTACACGTTAATTTTATTGCTTTTTTAGCTTTTTAATGTTGTGATTGTTAGGCATAGATATCAATCTATCTATTAATTTAAGTTTATGTTTTAAAATTTATGTTGATATGACCCATAAAATTATATTGATTCTTTTCAATTATACAGTCATTTCCTTATTTCTGTTAAACCTGGCTTATAATTATAATAATATAAATAAAGTTTCTAAAAAAAAATAAAGTTTCTTTGGTAGTAAAATACCAGATATAGTTTGTATTTTATTGTTTTTCCCCCAATGGAAATTTGTTTTTCATTATTATTCTTGCTATTTTTTATTAATATAAATAAATGACAAATGATTTTAAAGCATTAATTTTGTACCCTCCTGATAAAACTAAATATGTCAACTTGTTTCTTTGCTGATTGACCAGGATTTATGTAAGGAAGCTATAGTATCATATAAAAGTAGGGATATTTTGGCCCTTTCTTTGTGTTTTTAACTTAGTTTTTTTATCTATTGCCTTACAAACACGGTGTCTTGTACTATCTCAAATAAAAGGTGAATAAAATATCTTTCTTTCACATCTAAACTTAAAGGTTTAAACTCAATAAAAATGCTGGCAGGAATTATGAATGTACTTTTGACTATATTTAAAAGATTATTTTGTTGAAAATACCTTCATATTACTAATTGAGAACACATCTTTATTATTTTTATTAGTTATCTTCAGGTAAGCATACATCTCTATTTTTATCTCTTCATTGGTAATATCATATTCATTGAATAAAAAAGCTATGTTTGTTGTATCTTTCAGGAAATCTTGTGTGGTTTGGAAATGTGCAAGATAGACACATTATTGCAGGAAATCTTTTAAGGCAGTTTTCTCTTTCTTGAAATGCCTTTTTTGTGTGGGAAAAAATATAGCCATATCTTTATTTTTTACCTTTAAAACAAAGTGATTAAGGATTTGTTTCCATGCATGAATAACATACTGCTAATCGTATTAGTAAAAGATCAATATAAAAATACTCCACAAGTTTTCCCTTTTGCACTTAAAAATATTGTTCTAGTGGTAGAAAGGGTATAATTCAGGATTGCATATTTTTCTTATTGTTTAGGATACACAGAACATTGTTAGTCTTAGTACTAAACTGATGGAACCTCACAAGTATATGGCAAAGCAGTAGAAAACATAAGTACACATAATTGAGATCAAGAACAAGGACAAGGTTAGAATTGTTACAATGTGGAAGCATGGCAACATAGTGATAGTAAAAAAAAAAAAAGTACATATTTTAATAAACTATATTTTTAAAAAGTTTTTTAAAAGCTGCATTATGTGATTTTTGTACTTACTTGCTAGAATAATAAACCATGTAATAGTTTGAAAAAAGGTAATGTGAAAAGAAAGTGTTTTTTTCTAAATTACTAAAAGGCAAAGTTCTAATACATAATCAAAAAGGTTTTAAAATATAAATGGAGTAATATTCCTTAGTAAGAAAAGTTTTAATGAAAAAAAGCACTTTCCAAGTTTGCAACTATGTGAATGGCTAATTCAGAGTTGTAGTAAATGAATGCCTTACTTGGAGGGAGGGAAAAAGAAGAAAAAGGAAAATCTTAGAAACAAAACAGTAACCTAGAACATCAATCTTTCTTATCTAATGCATTTGACAGATGTTAACTATTCTGCTTTTTAAACATTCTACCTGTGACAAAATTTACTCAGTTTTCCACTTAGTATACAATATAGTGTAAATTAATCCTAGATTCCAGAATATGTCAAAATACTGCCTTTATTTCTTGGTGAAACCAAATATTTCAAATAATCTAACCAAAATATTTATGTTAAAGAGAAGAATTGTCCATTAATAAAAACATACATGGAACCTCTGTTTGAAATCACAGTAAAAGCTTGATTCTTGAAAGCAGCTTTACTGTAGAAAGCATTAGCATGATTCAAAGATCATAGTTGTGTTATCCATATTCCATTTTGATATGCAGTATAATATTATATAGTGAACTTAGGTTGATAAATTTTTGATGTATTAAACATTTTTTTACTAAGTACACTATACTGTTTGATATATATATATATATATATATATATATGAAAAATGATTTAGAAAGTATTTTTAAATTTCCTGCTTCTTAAAGAGAAAGATCTTTAAAACATAGTTAAAGTGTTTATATTACAACAATGCAACTTAGTACAGTGGATATTTTGGTAACATTTAATATGAGCAAGAAAAGGATTTTCAAAAAACAAGTTTTTAGTATATAATTTTTAGGATTTAGTTGTAATAGAATGTTAAAAAAATCATTTTTAAATAAAGCCATGAAATTGTGATTAGTTCAGAAGGTTTTATTGGGGAAAAACTCATTTGTAACAAAAATTTGGCATTGAATGAATGCCCCACTCTTTAAGCAAAACTTACAAAGATTCAAAAGGAAATAGGGCAGGGCTACAACATTTACAACAACAAACATTTTCTCTTCCTCTTTTTGACAGGCGAAGGGCAAAAATCTTGTTCTAATAGCTTTATCAAACAGTCTTGAGACCTGCTTATGGGAATGCTGAACATTTCAGATACTTTACAGCACCAATCCTCTTTGCCACGGCTAAACTCTGTGGCTAAGTAATTGGAGTCATCTTCTTCTCCTTTAGATTTTTCAATCATGTCTTTATCATCTCTAATGTCAAGTTTGGTGCCCACTAGAATTATGGGAATATTAGGACAATGGTGTTACATTTCAGGATATTATTTTCATGATCATTTTCATATGATGCAGGATTTACAAGAGAAAAGCAAGTTAAAATACATATGTTTGTAAATGGGACAAGAGACAAAATCGATCATAGTCTATTTGGCCTGCTGTATCCAATAAATTCAAATTGATATATTTTTTATTTACCATAATATTGGCAGCATAATTGTTAAAACAGTAGTGATGTATTCACTAAAAAAGACATTGGTCATATAATTGATCAATAGGAAAGTTTTACCTAAAACTCCATTGCTGTGGCTTCTTCCTTTGCCTTCCCAATCTGAGCAGGGCCAGCTCTTCTCCACTTTCCTTTTCCCTTTTGTTTGGGCTCTTCCTTTGTGTACTTTTCAGTCATTTGTATGATGGCAGAGATGTAGAGCATTTCTGTTAGCTTGTTTATGACTTAGTCATGTCTTCATGAAGTATTTCTTTCATTCATATTTTCTTTAAAAGATTCCATAGATGAGATTGCCTCATGAATTGGTAGTTATAAGGGCAGACAGATGGTGATAGATTGAGATTTCAACCCATTTCTCTTGAGTCTTAATTCAGTGCTTTTTACATTATGCTTTTTCAGATGAGAGAGTCAGAGAGACACAGAGAGAAAGACAGAGAGACAGAGAAAGAAAAAGGGAGAAAGAGACAAAAAGACAGAGAATGAGACAGAGACAGAGAGACAGAAAGACATAGAGAAATACAGAGAGAGAGCAGAGGGAGACAGAGAGACACAGAGAGACAGAGACAGAAAGAGGGAGACAGAGACACACATGAAGAGAGACAAAGAGACACAGAGATGGATAGGAAGAAACAGAGACAAAGATAGAATTATAGAGTTTGAACTAAAAAAATGTAGTGGTTAAAAAAAAGATTATCAAAAGTAAAAAGTCAAGATTGAAGGAAAATCTGAGACCTTTCTAAGCCAAGGCATCTCTCCTTGAAGACAGACTGCTCAGTGATTATCTGAAAATCATAAGTTAAAAAGCAAAATAAATAAATAAATAAAGACCCACTTAAAATTTTAAACGCTCTGGTTAATGCAATTCAGGAAATCATAGAAGAAAATTTCTTCAGAATTTGAAAAACAGCACACCAAATACAAAGGATACAAAGATACATATATCTTGAGAGATAAATTCCAAAGTTAACTTGTCCAGAAATGTGATGATCAGCATTAGAACTAAAACATTAAACAAAAAATCTTTCAGGAATCCATTTATATACTAAGAATAAATAAATTAAATCACAAAGCTTCCTTGCTCACAAAAAAATGTGGTGAAGGGTATGGAAAGCTTTTCTTCAGTTTATGAATACCTGGGTTAAAATCCTGTTTCTGACACTGCACAGCTGTGAGATCATATACAAATCCAAGTCCTCAATGCTGCAGGCATCTTTCTCTCAAAGACTTTAGGTTATGACTTGTTAAAACAAATTTGTTTAGAAGGAATTTCCATGCTGGGAGTTCCTCAAACTGATTAAATCAGAAATCACCACAAAAACAAATAAGTAAATATTAAATAAACTTGCAAAAAATTAAGTTAATCATTCTTCAACCCATGATAACATGTAATATACAAAGTTAAACATAGGAATCATTAAAAAATTCAATAAGAAAAGAAATTTCATTAAAAGTAATTAATTTTTTCATTTTTTTGAGTAAGCAAAACATAAAGGGACTATTTGCCATGAAAACCAGTCACACAAAGTAAGCTTAAGAAAAATAAACATAATCATATAGCAAAAAAAGATTAAGCTGTCAAATTAATTTTTATATAGTTTGTTTTTAGACAAGATTATTTTCCCTGCAATATTTGCAACTTGTCCCAAAAGTAATTAGATTACAAAAACAAAAAAAATGGGGGATGTATTTTAAATAGATCAATCAAAGAAAGCAGAAAGATCAAAATAAGAATAATGTAATATTTCTGCAACTAGCATTCATATTCATTCATTGACAAATGAACTGTCTTCAAATGAAAGTCTTTGAAACAAATGATAGGGATAAAAAAGACTGAAGCATCAAATAGGTTTGCCTACCCTTCATAACATTAATCAGAAAGGGGAGATCCTAGGCAATTTCTACTCTTAGGTCATAAATGTAAGACGCACCAATCTATGAAATATTGAACAAAATGATCCATTTTTGAGGACCATTCTATAGCTTATTCTAAGGTCTTATGGTCTCCTGTTCTAAATTTTCCATTCTTTTGTTTTATTATTGACTGTAATGGAGTGCTTGCTCTTGGGCAGGTAGGTAAAGTAGATAATTAAAGTAAAGTCATTCCTCCTATGCTACCAACTTTATTTATGTGGGCTATTACTTCCTTTGGGTACCACTTTCTCTGTTCCTTCAACTATCCCTCCAACTCCCATGGAATAAGTTATCTTTTAAACAAGGCTTCCTATAATGATAGATACCCGATTCAGTGCCAGTCAGGCAGCTTCCTGAAGTGATACAGATTCAGTTTGATAATCAGAGGGAGAAGCCTAAGTAAAAATATTTTAAACTCTGTGTTGAATATGAATCCTCATTTAGGAATTTCTGTCTTACAGCAATAGCTTGGATTTTATAAAAATCACTTTCAAATATCTTAATTGTTCTTTTTAGAGGCATCAAGCATAAGAACACACATTTTAACATATAATCTTGATTCTTATCAAGCTTCTATACCTCTTCATCATCATCATCACCACCAATACTATCATTTTCATCAATCATTATAACAGCTATGATTAACATGAAACTTCAAGTTTCAGAAAGTTTTATTCACACTTTCTCTTCCTATATCTTGACATAGATATATTTGTATGTAAATTTATGGATATATCTATGTATCCATCTATCTGCCTATCTTTCTATCTAGCTATTGTATGTGTATATGTAATTTGATACCAAAATCATAGATTATATTGCTATTATCTCTTTATGAGTTAAGTAACTTTGTCAGGGGCACATAATTAATGAGAATCTTATGCAGGCTGCAAATTTATATCTTCTCAACTTATGAAAAAATGAGGAAAACCAGCAAAACCTATCATTACATTAAAAAAAATTCCAAAATATATGTATTGTGGAACATCTATAAACTTCAATCTCCATAAAGCTGGGGGTTTGGAGTTTTCTCTCCAAACTCTTTTTTAATGTCCTCTTTCTTTATAGCACCCTACTTATTTTTGATGTGTGTGTATTTGTTCTTTCCATGGATAATGTTGCAATAATTATGTATGGAGGCAGCTAATTACTGCAGTAGATAGAGTACTGATCTTGGTTTCAAGAACACAAGTTCAAGTCTAACCTCAAAAATATCTTATTATTATTTTATCAAGGTTGCACAAAGTATACCTTTTTTATTTGATTGGTTTTGTGTTGTATGTAAAATGACCTTAATATTGTTATCATTTTTGTTATATGGGTCATGGACTAACTATGAGTACTAAATATTATTTTCCAGACATTGAAGTTGTTCTTGATCTCCTTAAGGAACATTTAAAAATTTAATTTATATAAATTTTTATTAGATGAGCAATTTGATGTCCAGATTCTTAATGTATTTTTGTAATTATTTTGGATGGAATTTCCCTTTCCATTATAGGCTCTTGAGTTTTTATTATTATTATATTAGACAATTAATTTTTGAGATTTATTTTTTTAGTATGGAAATCTCTTGAAGTTATTAATCTTTTCAATGAGTATTTTGGATGATGCTCTAGAAATTTCCAACTATGCCATTATATTAGAAAGTAAGAAAAGCTTTTTTCTCCTTTTTATCTATTATTATAGTTGTGGTTTCTTTACTTTTTTGATAATGCCAGAATTTACAGAACAATACCAAAAATGAGTAGGGAGAGTGAGCATCCTACTTTCCTTACACACACACACACACACACACACACACACACACAATCACATTTTGTTGGTTCATTTTAAAACATAAACAAGTGTCACTTTGAAATTCTTTGTGATTCTTTGTGATAATCATATATTTTAGGGTATTTGGGTTTTTAGTATGATTAATTAAACTAATTGTTGTTCTAACATTGGCCATCCTTCCCTGCCTAGCCTTCTTGAATAAATCATTGTATTCTGTTTTACAGAACTGTATTTCAATTTTATTTATACATCTTTGAACCAATATTCAAAAGAAATATTGATTTGTTAATCAGTGGATAGCATATTGGCCCTAGAGTCAAAAAGACCCAAATTCAAAACTTCCCTCAGTCACTTAGTACTAGCTGTGTGATGCTGGAAAAGTCACTCATCCTTGTTTGCCTCCATTTTTCATCTAAAAAATTTACTGGAGAACAGAAAATCACTCCAGTATCTTTGCCAAGAAAATTCTAAATGGAGTCATAAAAAGTTGGACATGAATGAAATGACTAAACAATAATAAAATGTAATTTTATAAAATGATTCTGGTTTCTTTCTCAATTTTTGAGAATAATTTATGTGGGATAAGTAATAATTTGTTCTTTAAAAATCTCATGGAATTCTGGGAATCCATATGATCCAGGAATTTTTCTGTTTGGTGCTTCCTTTACAGCAAGTTTTATCTTCTTTTCTGAGAATTACTTAAATTCTATTGAGTTCATTATTTATTTAAATCATTTGAAATCTATATTTCGGCTTTTATCTACTTGAATATTTTATATTTTTGAAGTTATTCCTCTATTTTTTGTGTTCTAAGTTTTGTTTACACGTAACTATAAAAATTGGTTTTCATTTTTTAAAATTCTTTTGATTTTGTTGTGATTACATTTGTGCTTTGCTTATTCGTATTTTATTGCTCTGATTATCTAGCTTCCTTTTTATAATCAGATTGACTAAAAATTTATTAGTGTTTATCTTCTAAATAATATAACTTAAAGAGGAGGTGAAAGAAAGATGGTAGATTAGTCTATCCATCTGAATTTCCTCAAGTTCAGCTGGTAATGACTGATAAAAACTCAGTTCTGGGTCACAGTTCAAAAGTGGAGAGGAGTCTGGTGGTTGCTCTAAAAAGGCAGGGTCCTTAGCTGCAGTTCCAAGTCAAAGAGGACACTAGCATTTGTGGCTGCAGGGGACAAGAGGTTCTTCCTGGATGTAGACCAGGAGAGCAGTGACCATAACCTTGGAATGATAACTTTTCACATCACTTTGGAAGCATCAAAAACTTGCAGGTCTCAAGACTCTCTCTGAAAAGAGCAGCATGTAAAAGCCTAAAACTTGGTATAGTGCTTTCCCATACTCATATGAAAAGAGCCCAACTCTGACATGAGTTCAAAATTAAGGAATAGATTGGAAAAATGAGAAAACAACAAAAACAACAAAAGAATTTAACCGTAAAAAGCAATTGTGAGGGCAGGGAAGACCAAGAAATAAATTCAAATAAACACAAACAGCTGCCAAAAATATCTTGCAAAGACAAATACCATTTTGATCCAAGCCTCACAAGTATTCCTGGAAGATTTGAAGAAAGAGATTAAAGGGTCAGAGGAAAGTTTGGGAAAAGAAATGAAAGTAATGTAAAAAAAAAATCTGAAAAGAGAATTAACATTTTATTTAAAAAATAAGTTGAAGACAATAGTGTTAAAAAAAATTGAATTGTTTTAATGGTGAAGAGGCCCAAAATTTAACAGGAGAAAGAACTACTTAAAAGCAGAATAGGCCAAATGGAAAGGAAGGTACAAAAATTCTTTAAAACTAGAATTGGGTAAGTGGAAGCTAATGACTTCATGAGACACCCTTAAAAATCAATAAAAAAAATTTAAAAATTAAAAAATATAAAATATCTCATGGAGAGGAGGGAGCTGGCCTGGAATTTACATTAAGGAAGGATAAATTAGGAAATTTTTGGACTATCTGAAATCCATGATAAAAATAGAAACTAGAAATCACATTTTAAGATATTATAAATGAAAACTGCCCTTATACAATAGAACCAGAAAGCAGAATAACGCTTAAAAGAAGAATCTATTGATCATCTTTTTAAAGTGATCCCAAAAGGAAAATTCAGAGGAATTAATAGTTAAATTCCAGAACTTCCAACTCAAAGAAAACTACTTCAAGTAGCCAGGAAGAAATTCAATTGACATGAGGTCACAGTGAAGATTACATGAGATTTAGTGATTTACCTTAAAGATGCAGAGAGCTTGAAATACAATAATTCTGAAATAGAAAAGAACTAGGATTTCAACCAAGAATAATCTGTCCAGAAAACCTAAGTATAATCCTTCAGAGGAATAATTGAATATTTATTCAAATAGAAGGCTTTAAAACATTTCTGGTGAAAAAATCAGAGCTGCACAGATTTGACATTCAAACAGAAAACTCAATATAAAAAGAAAAACATGTAAAAGTAATCAAAAGGGGCCCAAAAAAGTTAAGCTTTGTTTACATAATAGGAAGATGATACATGTGATTCCTAAGAACTTCATCAATATTAGGACACTTAAAAGGAGTTAACGTAGATAGAGAAATCATGGATGTTTTAAAGAGACACATATGAAATTGAAAGACATGCACAGAGTTTAAAGAAAAGGCTGAATTAAAATTAATATCCTTCAGTTGAAGATAAAAAAGGGAGGGGAGCAGGAGTAGCAATCTTGATCTTTGGGAGATATACTAGGCAGCCACATAGCACAGTGGGTAAAGTACAGAATCAGGAAGACTTATCTTCCTGAGTTCAACTCTGACATCAGACACTTTTTAGCACTATGACTCTAGGAAGATCACTTAACTTTTTGCCTCAATTTCCTCATCTGCAAAATGAGTTGGAAAAGGAAATGGCAAATCACTCCAGTGAAAATACCAAGAAAATCCTAAATAGAACTATAAAGATTTGGACATGACTGAAAATAACTGAAGAACAATAATAAAATAGAACTGAGTCAAATTTATAAAAAATAAAAACCATTTCCCAATTAATAGTCACAGGATATAAATAGGAACTTTCAGAAGAAATGAAAGGTGTTTATATTCATATAAAAAAAGCTTTGAATTACTATTGATTAACAAAAGACAAATTAAAAGATTTCTGAGGTATCAACTCATCGTTATCAGAAATGGAAAAGCTGGAGGGATTGTGGGTAAAGTAGATAAACTACTAAACTATTTGTGGAATTGTGAACTGATATAACCATTCTGGGAAACAATTTGGAACCAGTGCTAAAGGGTGATAAAACTATACATACATACCAAATATAAGGTCTGTATCCTAAAGAACTCAAAGAAAAAGGAAAAGCACCTATCTGCACAAAAATATTTATAGTATCTCTTTTTTTTCCAGTTGGCAAAGTAGTGGGAATAAAGGGATTGTTCATAAGTTACATATTGGTTTAGAAAGCTGTAAAATATTATTGTAATGAAGTATTATTGTGTTGTGAGAAATGATGGGGGGATGGATTCAGAAAAATGGCAATACATGTATGTTTTAATAATCAATCATAAAAGAGTTGGTTCCTCTAATCAATATAATGATTAAAATTAGTTCCAAGAAGCTTATGATGAAAAAGTACTATCTACCTGCAATAAGGAAATTGATGGATTCTGGCTGCGAATTCAAAATTAATATTTTTAAAAAGAAAGAACCAAGTTTTCATTTTATTTATGATTTCTTTGCTTTTTTTAGTTTCCAATTTAACTATTCTCCTCTAATTTTAAAGATCTTTTCTACTTGCTTTATATTTGTTTAATTTTTGGCTTTTTAAATTTTAAAATGGATATTCAGTTAAATAATAATTTCTTTTTCTATTTTGCTAATATATAAATTGTAACACTATGATTTTTCCACTGAGCACTCCTTTTGCTCTATCACAAAACTTTAGCATTTTGTTTCATAATTATTATATTCTTTCACATAATTATTAATGGTTTCTAATTTGTTCTTTGATCCATTCATTATTTAAGATTTCACTGCTAAGTTTCCATTTGGTTTTTGGATCTTTTGTTGGTGCTCCCTGAGCTGATTAATATTAATATTATTATTATTAGCATCATGTAAAGGATACATTTACCATATTTTTATATTTGCTTGCAATATCTCTAGGCTATACTAAATGGAACCATAGTCACTATCTCACATGATTTTAGCAATTATCCTATAAAAGATCAGAGTGCTTGGAATATAACATTCAAAAAAAACAAAACATTTAGGCTCATTGCCAGGGATAATATACAGAAATATTGAGTAAAAATCTAAAAGGCAAAATAGATCTTTATGAAAATCAAGGATTTCCAACAACTCCTAATGAAAATACCATATCTTCATAGAAAATTTGTGGTACAAAAGTAGAAATCAAGTGAAACATGAAAAAGTAAACATGAATGAACCATCATAATACACTAATGAGATAAATATGCCCATTTTAATATGGAATGAAGACATATGTCCTCTCTGAACTCTGTATTCATGTCTGGTCATCAAGTCAGTATATTAAGAATGATGGTTCGAGAATGATTGTATTATGTTTTAATCAACTTAAATTAAGTATAGAAAGAGAGGGGTAGATAAATACATTCATAAGGTAATGTAGGGAAGAGGGAGATTCATATAATCAGGATGTTCAAGCAGAATTCTATTTACAAAATGAGGAAGAGGAAAATATATGACATTTTAACTTCATTCTCATGTGAGCTATTCAAAAGCAAATTATTAGATATACACATACAATTGAATAAGGAAATATATTTTATTCAACAGTAAAATAAGACAGAAAAGGGAGAAAAGGAGCAATAAGAAACATTATTTAGTCGACAATAATGTTCAAAAGTATTTATTTCTATTTCTTTTTGAAGTGACAAAGTACTGAAAACCAAGGAGGCCCCCATCAATTGGTGAATGCATAAACAAATAATGGTGTATAAATGTAACAATATTAGGAATGAGAGATGATGAAGGGGAGGTTTCAAACAAACTTGGGAAAACTTGCATGAAATAATGCAGATTGAAATGAGCAAAACCAGAACAATAGAAACAATGCAAACAATATTGTAAAGCAAACATCTTAAAAAATTAGGATCTCTGATCAGAGATATTGTGATCACCACAATTTCAGAGGACTAATAATGTCACTTTATATCCATATTCTAATAGAGAAGTGATGAATTCAGACTGTTGATTGAGACATAATTGCTGTTGGAATGTATTTTGCCAATGATGGAATTTATTTTATTTTTGTGAACAGGTTTGTAATGCAGATTTTTGTTTTCTTTTTTCTTGAATGGAAATAGGAGAGAAATTGATAGGGAGAAAAACCTAAATGTTTTTTAATAAAACAAGATAAAATTTAATTTAAAAAATTTTCATGGTATTTTTACATCCCAAAGGATTTAATATTAATTATTCAATTTGACTCATGCAACAATCATTTAATTACAATGCACTGTGTAGCCACTTGGGATAATTGAAACAAGATTAAGAAATGGTTCCTGTTTTTATAGAACTTACACAGTAACTGTGGAGACATAAGAGATACACAAATAAGCAAGAGATTAAAATAAATAAGTAATAACAATGAAAATAATTATAGGAAAGAATTGACTATACTAAGAACAGATGAAAGGTAAAAGAATGGCATATACATTTAATGGAAAGAAAGACAATTTTTGATTTTGGGGATATATAAAAGTTTGGTGGAAAAAGTAGCATTTGACCTGAACTTTAAAGCACAAAAAAGATTTCAAAAAATATAAAAATGCAGAGGCATAACTCTAATAAGGAGACTGGTGAGTGAAGATAAAGAATAGAGAAAGTATTGGAAGTGTACAAGTGAAAGTGAGTATGTTATTTTAAGTTATAATTATAGTAATTAAAAATTAATTATTATTTTTTAAAAAAGTAATAATTATTGTTATTTCTCTTTGATAGGGGTATGAACTAAGGTCTACCATTTGAAGCTTTTGTTGCCTGAGCATAACTGCGTGTATATATAATGCTATACCTATGTAAGTGGAATTCATGCTGAGTATTTTTATGGCTATATAACAGGAATATAAAATGGTATTACTCAACCTATTTTTGAATAGATACTATAACACATTACTATCTTTTACTATTTTTCAATTCTTGCTTTGTCTTGCATTTACTATTACATAGTTGTTTAAAATATTCTTGATGATTTTCTAAAAATGAAGCTTGCTCTCCAGTTTGTATATTCAGTTTAGTCCTTTGATAATATTTAATATATATATATCATATCATTATATTAATATTAAATATATACATATCTTTTAATTTTTCTTTGGGTACTCATTCAAGGATAGATGATAAGCTAGACATAGGTGATCAGATTAATCAATCACATATTTATACAATGTCTGCTGTTTCCAACAATTCTTTCTACACCACGTGTAATTCAAAAAAATTATTTACAATTAGAATAAGAAGATAATTTAATTTCTACCTATTATTCATGGACATCAGTGATAAAGGTTCCATAGATATCAGAATATCCTAGCATTACTTTTCATGACAACAACATTATAAAGAAAGTATATTTCTACCAATTGAGAAGTGACTAAATGAATTGCCATAAATGAATGCAATGTAATACAATTGTGGACTAATAAATGATAAGTAAAATAAGTACAAAGAAGTATGGAAGACTTACATAATTTTAGGTGAAATAAATAAAACATGTACATATGGACCATAATAATGTAAATGGAAATAATTATCGTAAAAATCAAAAGCAAATGTTGTAAAATTATAAAAAACACCACAAATGACACCAAAGAAGGGATACAAGAAGATACTTTCACACTACTTGTTAATATAGAACTGGGAAGTCCACAGTTTTATTATATGTAAAGGGATGAAACTCCAAAAAGGTATGCTTGAATCAGACAACCCAGCACTTAAGGCTAATTACCTATTTGACAATGACTTTATTAGCATATGTTTGGGAAAATGGCTCTTCTCACCATTGGTGCTGGCTCAATGTTTGTTTGATGTTAAGATAATCATAGACAAGGATTAGAGGGTGGGGTGAGAGATGTAAGACTTCATTTGACCACAGAAGTAGGAGGAGAAAGGTGGAGATTCTAGACTCCAGAAATGAGAAAAGATCTTTGGCAAAAGTCCTGGCAGTTTACGTGCTTCTTTAACTTCTCCCCCTAAAGACCAAGGACTTTTATTTATCCTGACTCCGTCTGTTCCTGAGGCCTCCAGGGAACTACTCCGGAGTTAGCATTTATATATATTGAACATATTTTCATAGCTTTTTAATGTCATAATCATTTGTATTGATTTATTTCTTTTTTTGGTTTTGGTTTTCTTTTTTTTAATGGTGTCATGTGGGATTTTGTGAAAGAAGAGTAGGAGTTATTATAGAAAGAATTTTGGTGATATAAAACAATAAAAATAATGCTAAAATTTTATTTTTACAAAGAATATGAACTGCCATCTGACAACTCTTATTGCTCTCTACTTATGAAATCATTTTACATTCATTTATTTCTACTTTTTTTCTACTTACCTGTATATCTGCTCTATCTTCTGTAGGAGATAAGCTCCTACATATCAATGAATTTTCTTAATTGTTTATTTCCTTAATATTTTCAACTGTCTTAGAAAGGGAATATTGCTTGATACAGAGGTCTACAAATTACCAAAATGAACTACAGTTAGTAGATTTTTATTACACATCATAGAGAACAATTAGTAAAATAACTGAGCTAAACATTTACAACATAAGTATGCTTACTTGTCTTTAAAATTATATTTCTATATAACTCTATAACAATTATAGTTAATAATATCATGCTTATAGCACTTTAAGATTTGAAAAAGTCTTTGCACATGTTTTCTCATTTTATCTTCTTATATTTCAGGTTCTGTTATTATCTCTATTTTAAAGATGAAGAAACTGCATAGATTTAGCTGCCTTGTCCAGGGTCACAGAACTAGTAACTCTGAGGCAGGATGTAAACTTAGATATTTTTTTTTTTAATTTAATAGCCTTTTATTTACAGATTATATGCATGGGTAACTTTACAGCATTAACAATTGCCAAACCTCTTGTTCCAATTTTTCACCTCTTACCCCCACCCCTCCCCAGAGGGCAGGATGACCAGTAGATGTTAAATATATTAAAATATAAATTAGATACACAATAAGTATACATGATCAAAACGTTATTTTGCTGTACAAAAAGAATCAGACTTTGAAATATTGTACAATTAGCTTGTTTTTATTTTTCTTTTTTTTTTCTTTTTTATTTAATAACTTTTTATTTACAGGTTATATGCGTGGGTAACTTTACAGCATTAACAATTGCTAAACCTCTTGTTCCAGTTTTTCACCCCTTACCCCCCTACCCCCTCCCCTAGAAGGCAGGATGACTAGTAGATGTTAAATGCATTAAAATATAAATTAGATACACAATAAGTATACATGACCAAAACGTTATTTTGCTGTACAAAAAGAATCAGACTTTGAAATATTGTACAATTAGCTTGTGAAGGAAATCAAAAATGCAGGTGGGCATAAATATAGGGATTGGGAATTCAATGTAATGGTTTTTAGTCATCACCCAGAGTTCTTTCTCTGGCCGTAGCTGGTTCAGTTCATCACTGCTCCATTGGAAATGATTTAGTTGATCTCGTTGCTGAGGATGGCCAGATCCAACAGAACTAGTCATCATATAGTATTGTTGTTGAAGTATATAATGATCTTTTGGTCCTGCTCATTTCACTCAGAATCAGTTTGTGTAAGTCTCTCCAGGCCTTTCTGAAATCATCCTGTTGGTCATTTCTTACAGAACAATAATATTCCATAATATTCATATACCACAATTTATTCAGCCATTCTCCAACTAATGGGCATCCATTCAATTTCCAGTTTCTAGCCACTACAAAAGGGCTGCCACAAACATTCGTGCACATACAGGTCCCTTTCCCTTCTTTATATCTCTTTGGGATATAATCCCAGTAGTAACACTGCTGGATCAAAGGGTATGCACAGTTTGATAACTTTTTGAGCATAGTTCCAAACTACTCTCCAGAATGGTTGGATTCGTTCACAACTCCACCAACAATGCATCAATGTCCCAGTTTTCCCGCATCCCCTCCAACAATCATCATTATTTTTTCCTGTCATCTTAGCCAATCTGACAGGTGTGTAGTGGTATCTTAGAGTTGTCTTAATTTGCATTTCTCTGATTAATAATGACTTGGAGCATCTTTTCATATGACTAGAAATAGTTTCAATTTCTTCATCTGAGAATTGTCTGTTCATATCACTTTGACCATTTTTCAATTGGAGAATGGCTTGATTTTTTATAAATTAGAGTTAATTCTCTATATATTTTGGAAATGAGGCCTTTATCAGAACCTTTGACTGTAAAAATATTTTCCCAGTTTATTGCTTCCCTTCTAATCTTGTCTGCATTAGTTTTGTTTGTACAAAAACTTTTCAGTTTGGTATAATCGAAAATTTCTATTTTGTGATCAGTAATGATCTCTAGTTCTTCTTTGGTCCACAGGTCTGAGAGGTAAACTATCCTGTGTTCCTCTAATTTATTAATAATTTCATTCTTTATGCCTAGGGTCATGAACCCATTTTGACCTTATCTTGGTGTACGGTGTTAAGTGTGGATCAATGCCTAGTTTCTGCCATATTAGTTTCCAATTTTCCCAGCAATTTTTATCAAACAGTAAGTTCTTATCCCAAAAGCTGCGGTCTTTGGGTTTGTCAAAGACTAGGTTGCTATATTTGTTGACTGTTTTATCCCTTGAACCTAACCTATTCCACTGATCAACTAATCTATTCTTTAGCCAATACCAAATGGTTTTGGTAACTGCTGCTCTATAATATAATTTTAGATCTGGTACAGCTAAGCCAACTTAGGTATTTCTTATTTAAAATTGAGCACCCTATTCATCACATGACCTGTAAATTGTCAAACTTGCACAGATATTTAAATTTTTCACAAAAGTATAATCTTGCATACTTTTGGGGAAAATATTTTTTTTCACATGCAGGGATGGGCTTTTGGATAATAGAAAGACTTGAGACTTGGAAAAGAGGAGGATTTGTGAGAAGAGATTATTTATGATTATCACAACCCATCCATGCTTGCTTATTCGCTGTTATTTACTCTTTGAACCCAAAATGCAAAAGGAGATCCAGGACTAACTCATCAGTCATTCTAATACCTGAGTCATTTCTTTGAGGGTCATCTGCTTTAGACTAGACATAATCTGAAGGATGGACTTAGAAAAACAAAAGTAGCAGTATAGGTTGCTGTCCTTTATTTCTCAGAAAGGACTAAAATGACATTTCTACATTAGAGTTAATTTACAGTGTGGCCGATCAGACCAATATGAGCTTGGAATGCTCTGCTACAGGGAGGACACAAATAATCCCTATGAACATCTGGGGTAGACATTATAATTGTGTGCCTCATGTTTTCTCTGAGCTAATTCAATTCTGCTTTACTCATATAGTACAGCACTTTGTCTGATGTTGGGCAATCCTGTGCCACCATCCCCCATGTCACTCAATCAATTCTAAAGTTGAGAGACCTTTCAAGTGTCCTTGTATCATTTTTTCTGGCCATCTGAAAAGTGCTTGCTCTATGTGAGCTCTCCATAAAATAATCTTTTTTGACAAGAGCACATTTGGCATTTGTAAAATGTGGCCAGCCCAACAAAGTTGTGCTCTCTGCAGTAGAGTTGGAATGTTTGGCAGTTTAGTTTGAGAAAGGACATTAGAACCTGGTATCTTATCTTCAGGCGATCTTCAGAATCTTCCTAAGACAATTCAAATGGAAGCAATTCAGGTTCCTGGCATGGCACTGGTATACTGTCTTCAACTTGAAAATACTACAAATTAAAACTAAGTGGAGGGAATGTTGGTGCATAATTTTTTTTGTTTGCAGATGAATGTGCATTCAATGCAGTCTCCAAAGCTGAGATACAACAAAATACAGATCAGTCCTCTGCTGTTCACCAATTGATAAATAATCAAAAGATATGAACTATGGCTATAAAATCATGCATATCCTTTGACTAACAATACCACTATTAGACATGAATTCCAAAAGAGATTTTAAAAAAGGAAAAGGATCTACAAGCACAAAAATATTTATAGCAAATCTTTTCTCAGGACAAAGAATTTGGAATTGAGGGGATGCAGATTGGTTTCTGTCCTTTGTCCTCAAAGAGGACCAAAATCATATCACTATATTAGGGTTGAGTTATTAAGTGTGGCTGACTGTGATCAAAAAATACAAGCTTAAATGTTCTATTACAGGTTGGACTCAAATAGTCCCCTATGAAAATTTGGGGTAGACTCTAACTTTGCTCAGCTCATGTTTCTTCAGAGCCAATTCAAGCCTGCTTTGCTCATAGAACACAGTATCTGAGGATAAGGATGCTCCCTGCTAAGGGGTCCTGTGGAAGTGTTTGCTATGTCATACAATCAATTCTAAAGTTCCTATCATAATTCTTGAAAGTGTCCTTGTATTGCTTTTTCTGACCACTTTTTGAATATTTGTCCTGCATGAGTTCTCCATAAAATAATCTTTTTGACAAGCAAACATTTGACATTCAAAGAGTTTGACCAGCTCAATGGAGTTGAGCTCTCTGCAGTAGAATTGGAATGCTTGGTAGTTTAGTTTGAGAAAAGACCTGTGTCTGGTATTTTATTCTTCCAGATAATCCTCAGCATCTTCCTAAAACAATTCAAATGGAAGTGATTCAGTTTTCTGATATGATGTTGTTCTAGACTGTCCAGGTTTCGTAGGCATTCAGTAATGAGGTCAGCAGAATGGGTCTGCAGACCTTTAGTTTGGTAGTCAGTGTAATACCCCTTCTCTTCCACACTTTCCTTTAGAGCTTCCCAAACACTGACAATGCATTCAATTCCATCAAAAGTAATGTGTAATAAAAATTTAGAGAGATACAGCATTTTTAGATTTAAAGAGATGCAGGCTGAATCTCATTATCAAGGGGGACATCTTTGGAAAGTATACTGCTAAGTGAGCAAACTTATCCACAGCATTCACTATTTGCTTATGGTTTCATGTATGAATGATGTAGTACTGATTAATGGAGTATCTGTGTTTTTTGGTGTTAATTGTTAAAACAAATTAGCACCACCAGCAGAGAATCAATCCATATTTTTTTGTATCTCAGCTTCTGAGGCTGCATTGAGTGTCCAGTCATCTGCAAACAAAAAATCATGCACCAAAACCTCTTCCACTTTAGTTTTTGTTCATAGCCTTTTTAAGTTGAAGAATGGTAGCCAACTTTTATTCCATGTTTGTCTTCATTGAAGGTGTTTATCAACATGGCTGGAAACTTCATGCTAAAAAGCATGAGGGCAAAAACACAACATTTTTTTACTCCACTGGTAACTGGGAAAATTTGGGAGCATTTCCCATTGTCCAGAACCTGGGCAAGCATGCCATAAGTAAATTGATGTTTTATACTAATGAACTTCTCTGGCAACCAAATTTTGACATAATTTTCCATAAATCCTTATGACTGAGAGTCAAAGACCTTGGTCAGATCTGCAAATATAGTATACAGACCTCTATACTACTCCTGGCATTTCTCCTAGAGTTGTCAAGCAGTAAACACCACATCAACTATTCCTAAGCCCCTTTTGAAGCCACACTGGCTTTCAGGCAGATGATTTTTTTCTACGTATAGGGTCAGTATGTTAAGAAGGACTCTAGCAAGAATCTTGCAAACTGTCCACTCCTTTTCTGCTTTATTATTGCCAATTGTATATTGACTCAACTTAACTCCAAGTTGGCAACAAAGAAACTTACCCTTCAGGTTAGCAACAAATATTTCTCAGAGAAGTACTCTAATCTGTTGACATGAATTATTCTAGTACTCTCTTTGCCTTGTGACTGCAGAATTTTTTGAATGCAAATATTTAATTCTGAGAGAATGTCTATGATTAGTCCAGTACTTTGCACCACACATTGCATTTGTCATTCTCATATCCTATTTGTCTCTTCTCCTAACAAACATGTAGTCTATTATATGACAACATTTGTTGTGGGAATGCATCTATGAAGTTTTAATGCATTTAGGTAAATGGAATATTGTTGGATGATGAAAAGGTTATATGATGTAGAAGTCTTGATTTTTCTGTTTCCAATACCATTCCTCCTAAGGTCTCCCTGACATGGATCTGGTAGTTTGAACCTACTATAGCATTAAAGTCGCCCAGTATTATAAGTTAGTCCTGTTTTTGGAACATTGATGATAAGGGTTTCTAGGTCTTCATAAATTTTTTTGTTTGACAGCATCAGGTTTGTAATGGTACCAATGATTGTGACATGGCATTTTTTTGCAAGTGACAACTGCTTTGTCATAAGCCTGTCATTCATTCCTTTTAGAAGGCATACAAGCTTGTTTACTAGATTAGTTTTGATTCCAAAACATACACTAGCTTCACAAGCCTCCCTTTCCCTGGCCATTCCAGAAAAATATGTGTCCAGCTTTAGTAAGCTGGTCTTCATTTATGGACCTTGTTTCACTTAGGGTTACCATTTGGATTTGATAATTGTTGAGTTATCTCACAACAAAAGCTGTTCTTTTTTCAGGTCTATTGGATTTTGGGTTGTCTATATGTGTGTGTACATTCCATGTACTGATAGGGAGTGGAATCAACTTATCAGAGGTTTTTGTACAATTTTTAGTGTTTCAACTACAAGATGTAATTCACACCCCAGCCTAGAATTGGGTAAGAAGATAATTTTAGGGCAGTGAAAAGACAATCCTATTACCTGGGACACCTGTGTTCAGAATTGTGACTACATTTCCCCAGTGTATCTCCACCTGTTGCTTCATCACTTGCTCATTACCAGAGGGTTTTGGGGGTAGAAATGGTAAAATGGTATGGTAATGTCTTGATTCATGAGTAAATTGGATTCAAGTGAGGTAAAGCTGCAAGAAGTCATCAGCCTCACTCCCTTTTTTAAAGCCACCATGGTCTAGTGGCAGGACAAAGTCAAGAAAAAAGGTGATGACTCAAGACACGTGGATGACCTTGGGGTCTTAGATGTCTAACCAAACTCTAAGCACTCCACAACATTTGCTTCATTTGCCCTAATGGCCATTGGAACAAATTTTTCTCATCTGCCCATTTCACCAGGGGAAATCTTTCCATGCCTGGAGTGGACACCTCCCTAATTCACCAACTTGTTGGCAAACCCTCAATTACTCTAAGGCTGGTGTAGCTTGTTTGACAAAAAGGTTTACTGGGATATGGTTGATGTACAGGTTACAACTTCTTGGAGCCACAGCTGAGAGTTAGGTAGATAGATCATGGACACAAAGGTGGAAAGCTGTCCCGTAAAGGATTTGGCAACCCTCATCTCACAGATACTATTCTTTCCTGAATGCTTCCCAAGGAGATGTCCATCAACTGGGGAATGGCTAAATAAATCATGGTATGTGATTATGTTGGAATATTATTGTTCTATAGAAAACAATGCGCAAGATGCTCTTAGAAAAACCTGGAAAGACCTTCATGAACTCAACAAAGTGAAATGTATTGTGTACAAGGTAATAGCAATGTTGTGAGATGGTTATCTGGAAATGACTTTGCAATTCTTAGCAAAATACAATGATTCATGCCTCCTCTGAAGGAATTATGATGAAATATGTTATCCATATCCAGAAAAAGAAATGATTATGTCTGAATAAAGATTAAAACATACACTTTTTTAAACTTTGTTTTCCTTGAGATTTTTGGGGGGAGGAGGGGATTTATGTATTCTTTTACAACATGATTTTTATGAAAAAATTCTAAATGACTTCTCATGTGCCTTCCTCATTGAACATAGGGATGGGGTGACAAGGAGAGAATCGTGACATCAGAGTTTTAAAACAAATGTGAAAAATATTGTTATATACATACTATGGGAAAATGTTTTAAAATAGTAAGAAGAAATGCAAATATGCAGCCTCAAAAACAAAAAAGATAAAGTCATCACCAATGAAGAAGAAATTAAAGAAATTAGAACAAGTTTTCCCCAATTAAATGCCAATAAATCTGACAATCTGTGAAATCAATGAATATTTAAAACATATAAATTACTTAAGTGAATAGATCAGGACATTTAATGCCTTAATAATTCTATCTTAGAAAAAGAAATTGAACAAGGCATTAATATTCTCCTTAGGAACAAATACCTAGGGCCCAATTGGTTCATAAGTGAGTTCTACCCAATTATTTCCAAGATTATATAGACTATTTGGGAAAATTGGCAAAGAAGGAGTCCTACCAGAAAAAGTTAAAACATGAAAAAAGGTATAGACCAATTTCTCTAATGAATATCAATGCAACATTTTTGAGCAAAATACTAGTAAGGTAATTACAGTAATATATAATAAGAATTATACATTATGACCAGATGAGCTTTATACTAGGAAATTCAATATTATTCAATATTAGGAAAACTATCAACATAATTAGCTATATCAATAACAATACCATTAGAAATTATATGATTGTCATATAAGATGCTAAAAAGGCTTTTGACAAAATACATCATTATTCCTACTAAAATTCCTGTTAAAACTTTAGGGATTGTAAAGGGAGCTTTTCTCAAAATGTTAGGCAATATACATATACATACACATATGTATACATTCATGCTGATATATTTGTATTCACACACACACATATATTCTTCAGAAAACACTACCTATAATGAATATAAGCTAGA
Organism: Sarcophilus harrisii; assembly: GCF_902635505.1. Classification (NCBI taxonomy): domain Eukaryota; kingdom Metazoa; phylum Chordata; class Mammalia; order Dasyuromorphia; family Dasyuridae; genus Sarcophilus; species Sarcophilus harrisii. Next base: position 112,728,707 of record NC_045430.1, read on the forward strand.
ATCCTTCCTAATAACAACATCAGTGGTAAATCCAGGATGTCCATTATTACAACTATTATTGAATATTGTACTAGAAATGTTAAATAAAGCAAAAAGAGAGGGAAATTGAAAAATTAAGAATAGGGAATGAGGAAAGACTTCTTGTTCATGATATGATGGAACACTTAGAGAACCTAAGAGAATCAACTAGAAAAATTACTTGAAATAATTAACAACTTTACCAATGTTGTTGTGGGATATTATTGCAGGATATATGATAAATACATAAAAATCATCAGCATTTCTTTACATGAATGGCAAAACCTAGCAGGAAGAAATAGAAAGTAAAATTCCATTATAAATAATATAAAATACTTGGGAATCCAAAGCAAACCCAGGAACCATATAAATACAATTACAAAACAACTGCAAAAGTACCTGTTTCTCCTTGGTAGGCTTAAACAATATAATAAAAATGATAATTCTTCCTGAATTAATTTACTTACATAGTATATACCAATAAAATATCAAAAATTGTTGCTAAAGTAGAAAAATAACAAAATTTATCTGGAAGAAAAAAAAATCAACAATACCAGAAAAATAATTATAAAGAAAAGAAGTCTAGCAATATTGTATCCCAAACTATATTATAAATCAGTAATCATCAAACTATCTGGTACTAAGAAATAGAGTGGGAGATGAGTGGCATAAACTTGGTACAAAAGACATATTAGTCAATGACCAAAATAACCTAGCATTTTGTAACATAAGAGACCTTATGCTTTGGGATAAAAAGTCTTTATTTGCCAAAAATTCCTGGGAAAATTGAAACACATTTGGACAAAAACTAGTTTTAGACCAACAACTCATACCATAGACCAAGATCAAGGTCAAAGTAGGTTACATTATTTAGAAATAAAGGCTGATACCATAAGCAAAATGGAAAACTAAAGAATAGACTTCCTTCATGATCAAACAAGAGAGACCATGTAAAATAGAACATTTTGATTACATTAAATTGAAAGGCTTTTGTACAAATAAAACTAATGCAATCACAATTAGAGGGAAAGCAGACTTGAGAAACAATCTTTACAGCAAATGTTTCTGATAAAGGTTTCATTTTAAAGGGGGCAGATAGGTGGCACAGTGGACAGAGCACCAGCCCTGAAATCAGGAGGATCTGAGTTCAAATTTGATCTCAGATACTTAACACTTTCTAGCTGTGTGACCCTGGTCAAGTCACTTAACCCCAATTGCCTCAGCAAAAAAATAAATAAATAAATAAATATAAATAAAATAAAAAAGGATGCAGAAACTGAATATAGATAGATAATGGGGAAATAGAATAAGGTAAAATAACAAATTTCAGATCTCAGCTAAGTTCAGAATTGGAAATTGCAAATATTAGAGTTGTTGAAAAGAAAGGTCAGAAAAGCAAAAAACAATGGTGTTACACTCAATAGGAAGAAACACAGCTGTCTTATTTATTCCCATAATTCCCTGAGCATTGCAAGGGACCTCAGCAGACATCTACTATTAGCCCATTCATTAAAGATAGCCCCAACATAACATTTCCATCGTAGTTCTCTGCATGAAGATTATTGAGAAAGAAGAATCCAACATCTCTCAAGCAGTCACTTCCACTTTTGGACAGGTTTTAGAGTTAGAGATTTTTTCTTGATATTACACCTAAATTTCTCTCTTTAACACTTAGAAAAATGCAAAGCATTTTCTAGGGCATAAGACAAATAGTTTAATTGAAGTTAATTTCCTCCATTAAAATGAGAAATTAGACAGGAATAGCAGAGGAAAGCTTTGATCAAGGCTCAAGGTACTGACCAATCTCAGTGATCAAGGGTAAGTTACTAGGCTTCTACATTCAGTAGCTTTTCTGAAGAGAAATCCTAGCCTCCCTCACCTTATTATTTCAAATGAGGGATAGATATAAGATAATCAAATGAAACAATATTTGTAAAAAGTACTTAACGGTGCCTAGCACATGATAGGCATTATAATAAATGCTTATTCTTTTCCCCTTTTCTTAATTCAGATATGATTTGAAATGGTGATTAGCATTCCCTATTAATTGCAAAAAAGAATCTTTCATTGTATCCTACTAATTCTAGAATATTAGTGAAGCATTTTAATTAATAAATCAACTGAAATTTTTTATAATTTTTGATCTCATGATCTCAGCACATTTAGTTGTCTCTGGAAAATGTCACACCAGAAATTTTAATAATTTTTAACTCCATCTTAGTTTCAGAAAGTTGAAAAAGTCAACTGATCACTTCTTAACTTTGCTTCTTTTATACCCTTTAGTAATATGAACATGTATATGTGCATTTTTGTGGAACTGACTAAACTAAGCAATACGTTCAGATTCTATGAGGAGCTATTCTTGTTTTCTATATACTATATATGTCAGACACTATGAACTAGTAATTTTATAAATATGATCTCAATTTATTCTCCCAGTAGTTTTTAGAGGTAAGCGCTATTATTATTCCCATTTTATAGATGTGAAAATTGAGACAGAGGTTAAATGAGTTTTCCAAAGTCACACAGATATTGTCTGTTAATTTAGAATTCTTATCTACCTCTTTCCAGGCTAAGCTTTTTAACCACTGTATCACCTGAGTGGTTAGTAAAGAATACAAATAAAAGGATTTCTGTAAATGTTGAGTTTTATTTGCACATGATATTGTCATTATTGATTTAAGCCCTGGGATATTGTAGAGCCTCTTAAACAAGATCTTTAATTACTTAAAATAATTCATATAGATGATTTTTAAAGAAAACAGAGAAAAAAGTTTAAAAAGTTAAACCTATTGCCTAGGTTAAGATATGCAACTGGACAGACAGCTCAACGGAGTCATTTCATCTTCATCTTCAGTGGTCAATCAACCAGCATCTATTGCATGCTTACTACTTGCCAAGAACTATGCTAAGCATTGCAAATAGGAAAAGAGGCAAATGACAATCTGTATCCTCAAGGAGTTTGCAATTTAAAGAAGGAGAGAACATAGAAAGAAACATATACAAAGCAAGGTGAACACAGGATAAATAGAAAGTAAGTAACAGAGGCAGTACACTAGGATGGAATAACCAGGAAGAGGGTGTTGATGCACATGGACAGTAAATTGGTTCAACATTTAAATACTCAGAAGATCAGTGGACTGACTTGTTTTGGGGAAATTTTTCAATGTTTCTATTGATATCAATCTTCTTAGGGAAATAAAATACCAGATTCTTAACAATAATATTTTTTCAATAAAGTAATATATATATACATATTAATATATATTAATCATGGAAAAAGGAAGAACTAAAAAGTTAAATGCTTTGTATAAACAGGTTGCAACACATTACCAATTATACTAGTATATAAATTCTGTTAAGAAATTGAAAGAAGAGATGACTGAAAAAAATATATTAGCCCAGGCATTTGTCTAGAGGAAGAGCTAATTGATAGCCTTCATGCTCCATTAGTATCTATTTCAGGTGAAGATAGCTTGAGAAAGTAATCAGTATTGAGATGCCCAGCCCTTCACTATCCAGTGTCTAGAATATGTTACTCACAATCAGGAACAAAGATTCTGCCTCCTTCCCCTTCTACTCAGTTCCTCATGATTCAATTAACCACAACTTAAGGCACAGGCATTTTTTGCTGATAACTTGGATGAAGACTATTCATCAAATTTCTCAATGTTGAAGAAACTAATTCTGTAGTTTTGAGAAATATTTGCTGAATTGAAATAGAAAGCAAAGATTGCTGATATAAAATAATAAAATAAATCTCAAAATCTGAATGTTATAATATTCAACTATACAAGTACTGGATTTATTCCAGGGATTGAGAAATTTTTCTTTAAAGAAGTTTATATTAATCTGATACTTATTTCCTGAATAACTTTGAAGATGTCTCAGTTTCCTCATTTGTGGAATGAGGGACTTGGGCAAGATGACTTTAAGTTTTCTTGAGGTTCTACATCAATGATCCAAAGATTTTATGAAATAGGAGACATATAATTTAGCTAGCCTACACCTAACTAGTGTCTATCACCTGTACCCTTGGTAACAAGTTATATCTATATATATAGCCACATTCAGAAGTTCAGGTCCCATTACCCCAAGCAGAAAGCAATGGAGAAAAAGTAAGATCAAAAGTCTAGGTAGGATGGGTGATACAGTTCCCTCACATAGTATAAAAAGAAAGACAATATGGGGTCCTATGTCCAGAAAATTATTTTTTCTCATGGAATCCATATGATTTATAGTTGAAAGTTTTCTTTTCCAAAACAACACTCCTTACTATGAAAACTTTTCCTTTATCCCTACCTTTGTCAGACAGCATGTATAATATTCACATTCTACTCTGTCTTCCCATTAATTTGTGGCCTTTGGACCCGCTGCTGTTAACCAGCAATCCTTCATATTAGATGTCTTCTTACATTCTTTCCATAATTTTTTTTTTAATAGAGAGAAAATAAACATTTATTAAGTGCCTACCATGTGTCAGGCACTGTGCTATTCTTTTTTATTATTATTAAAGCTTTTTAATTTTCAAAAGATATACATGGATAATTTTTCATCATTAATCTTTGAAAAATTTCCCTCTCTTTTCCCCAACTCCCTCTACTAGATAGCAAGCAATCCAATATATGTTAAACATGGTAAAAATATATGCTAAATCCAATATATGCATACACATTTATGTAACTATCTTTCAGCACAAGAAAAATCAAATCAAAATGGAAAAAAATGAGAAACAAAATAAAATGCAAACAAACAACAACAAAAAGCATGAAAATGCTATATTGTGGTCCACATTCAGTTCCCGCAGGCCTCTCTCTGGGTGCAGATAGCTCTTTTCATCACAAGATCATTGGAACTGGTCTGAATCATCTCATTGTTCAAAAGAACCACATCCATCAGAATTAATCATTGTATATTATTGCTGTGTCCAATGATCTCCTAGTTCTGTTCATTTCACTCAGCATCAGTTCATGTAAGTCTCTCCAGGACTCTCTGAAATCATCCTGCTGATCATTTTTTATAGAACAATAATACTCCATAACATTCTTAAACCATAACTTATTCAGCCATTCTCCAACCGATGGGCATCCATTCAGTTTCCAGTTTCTAGCCACTACAAACAGGGCTTCCACAAACATTTTGGCACATACAGGTCCCTTTCCCTTCTTTAGTATCTCTTTGGGATATAAGCCCAGTAGAAACACTGCTGGATCAAAGGGTATGCACAGTTTGATAACTTTTTGAGCATAGTTTCAAACTGCTCTCCAGAATGGTTGGATCCATTCACAACTCCACCAACAATGTATCAGTGTCCTAGTTTTCCCACATCCCCTCCAACATTCATCACTGTCTTTTCCTGTTATCTTAGCGAATCTGGGAGGTGTGTGGTAGTTCCTCAAAGTTATCTTAATTTGCATTTCTCTGATCAATAGTGATTTAGAGCACCATTTCTTATGACTAGAAACTTACATCATTTTTGAAGCATATAAACCTAACTCCTTCTTAAATATTTTTAATTCCTGGATATCCTGTCTAGCACTGGAAACATCTTTATCCATTTCCCTCAAAACATGGAGCCAGAACAATTGCTAGTAGTATTCTGTATTTCTCAATCCTATTTATTGATCCTTCCTATTCTACCATCATCCAGCAACTTATATTCCTTGGAGTCACTTTGTACATATATATATCAACCTATCTATATTCCCTTCCTTACATTCTTTTTTTTTTCTCCTTATCACACCCTCCTTTCCACCCCATTCCTTCTCCTTTATCAAGGAGTTCATATCTGATTTACATACTTTCTCTTAACTTTAACCCCCACCACTCTAATACTTGGAGGCTTTAATATGCACAGTGATGTTACTTCAAATAACCTTGCTTCCCATCCTCTTCAACTTTCATTATTTGATCTTTACTCCTCCTCAGTCACACATAGATGATCAACATTTGATCTCATCATCACACACATTTTACTTACTCAATAACCAAAGCTCTGAAATTCATTTATCAGATCATTATTTATCTTTGAATCACACTTTTTAAACATGCTCTGTTATGTGTTGCATATTTTAAAAATTATTTTTGTTCTCACTATGACCAGATGTTATTTCCTGTTTTTCCAGTACATCATCCCCTTCCTTCATTTTACTTTCTTCTCTTCAAAATTTTTACATTTTGGTAACATACTTAACTGTATACTGTTCATTTCAGTGGAGTCCCTGTACTTCCCCTACTGCCATTCATTTTTCTGCAAGCCTAAACTGGCTTACTTCCATCCTCTGTGCCCTCTGTTACAACTACAGGAATCTTCTGAATTAGTTCAGGAGTTCTCTTGAAGTACAAGAGAATATATAAGGTAGTTTTTGTTGACTCGTTATACTATTCTTTATTTTATTTTATTTCTTTTTCTTTTTGACCAATTTCATTTTTTAAAATAACTTTTTATTGACAGAACCCATGCCAGGGCAATTCCCTTGCACTCACTTCTGTTCCGATTTTTCCCCTCCCTCCCTCCACTCCTTCCCCCAGATGGCAAGCAGTCGTATACATGTTAAATAGGTTACAATATATCTTAGATACAATATATGTGTGCAGAACCCAACAGTTCTCTTGTTGCTCAGGGAGAATTGAATTCAGAAGGTATAAATAACCCGGGAAGAAAAACAAAAATGCAAGCAGTTTACATTCATTTCCCAGTGTTCTTTCTTTGGGTGTAGCTGCTTCTGTCCATCCTTGATCAATTGAAACTGAGTTAGATCTTCTCTTTGTCGAAGAAATCCACTTCCATCAGAATCCTCATACCGTACTGTTGTTGAGGTATGTAATGATCTCCTGGTTCTGCTCATTTCACTCAGCATCAGTTCATGTAAGTCTTCCCAATCCTCTCTTATACTATTCTTTATACTATACACTTCCTGAACCCATTCTCAAATCACCTACATTATCCCTTTTATCCTTTTATCAGAATGCTAGGGAAATTGATACTCTTCATTATGAAATCTCTCAAATTAAATACTTACTTATTATTTCTCATTTTCTCCACCTCAGGTTCTGATATAATGTTTTCTTCTTTTTTTCTTTAGTCTTTAATGAAAAGGTGGTCATCCTTTATAAGACCATCCCTCTACTTGTGGCCTTTCTCATGCCTTATTGGAACCTATCTCTTTAATCATCATTTCTTTTTTTCCTCCTAATTTTTACTCTTTTTATGCATTCAATTCCTATACAGTTATTAAGGTTTCTGCATCCTTTCAAAAAAGGATTTAAGTTGTTAATCATCCCCTTTACTTGATTTAAACATCATTTTTTATTTCTTAATTGCTTATTTACATGACTTTTTCTGTCTACTCCTACAAAGGTTTTGATAGATTTTAACAATGCCTCTATCACTTTATATAAATACTGTTTTGTAGTTCCCTTTTCTTTGTTAAAGATCTCTCTCAATAATATTTTATCTCCCTTGAATCAGTTATCATCTTTATTCAAATGACTTTTAAATCTATCCATTCCTCAGCTCTCTCCTGACATCCAGGCCCAAATACTAACTGCCTGTTGGACATCTTCCTCTGGATGTTTCATGGGACACTCCAACTCAAAATGTATAAAACAAAAGCATATGAAGAGAAGAAATCTAAGCTATCAATAACCACAGGGAAAAAAATATTCCAAACCACAACTAATAAGAGAAATGCAAATTAAAGCACCTCTGATGTTCTCAAGGGAAGAAATCCAAGCTGTCAACAACCATGTGAAAAATGCTCCAAATCACTAATAATTAAAAAATGCAAATGAAAACAATTCTGAGGTTCCACCTCTTACCCATTAGATTGACAAAGATGACAAAAAAGGAAAATGACAGCTGTTGAAGAGAATTCAGGAGGCCAGGCACATTAATGAACTCTTGCTAGAGCTATGCAATGCTCAAGCCATTCTTGAACCTTACCTAAATTTGAACCTTACCTAAAAAGTCACTAAATTGTGAATACTTTTGGATCCACTACTAGTAGGCATAAACCCCCCAAAGGATCAAAGGAAATGAAAGACAAGTAAAGAAGGAAAACACATGTAAAAAAAAAAATACAAGCATTTTATGTTGTAGCAAAGAATAATAACTGAATTGGGATTTTATCACTTCAGTGATTTTCAGAGTTTTAAAAAATTTTTTAATTTATTTAGTGGTTAATAATGTGTTATCTTACATCATTTTTGTTGTCTGCTTATTTCCTTGAACTCTTATTTTTTATTGTTAAAACTATTTTGGATTGCCCTTTTTCATTCTAATGTATTATTTAGCTTTACTCTGAAGTTTGTTTTGTTATAATTTTCTGTTATAATTGTATTCACTATTTCTGGGATTTCTTTAATTATCATTCAAATATGATTTCTTCATATTTATCTTATTACTAGAATTATTTTATTATGATCTATAAAATATATTTAATATTTCTGTAATTTTATATATTATATATTTGGTTTATTATATTCCATTATATAAAATCATTTTTTCCATTTAGTAATGGCAAAGTTTTATTTTTCTTCTAATGTTCATTTTGTATCTTTAACTTATTTAATTATTTTTTAGAAAAGATTTGTGTAAATTTGAAATGGATTGAGTACTGTATCTGTAATCAAGATGAATTAAATTTGAATCTAGTCTGACATTTCCCTTATGTTTATATCTCTTAACCTCATTTGATTCTACTATTGCCTTGACATCATGATCACTATTTCTGCTTTTTTTTTAGATTTAGCTAGAATTCAAAGTTATGTTTTTGTTATTGTTGTTGTTGTTGTTATTTAATTTTATACTCCAACTCTTCATTTTAAAAGAGACAGCAGAGTGTGAGGGACAGAAATATAACTCTGGAACCAGAAAGATCTGAGTTCAAATTCTGCCTCTCACATACCAGCTGCGTATCTTTGAATAAAACATTTAAAATCTCAATTTTTCAACAAAGCTTTTAGGACTGTAGATTGCCTAAGGATTGTTAATCTTTCTTAGTAGAGGGAATTTTTCACTGACAGCTTCCTGCAGAGATGAAATCACAGATTTAGGATTAAACATGTGATCACCATCATAAATTGTAATTTTAAATTATGATTTTGGTAATTAGGTTAGTATAATCCATCCCATTTATACCCTTAGTTATAATAGTTAGATTTGGTTTTGCTTTCACCATATCTTCTTTTTTCTGCCCCCTTCACTGTCTTCCTTAAGATTACAAAAGGCAGTGAAATCAGATCTATCTACAATTTTAAGAATCTGGTCCTAAAGCTCTTCTACCCCCTTCCCCCCAATACAGCACAAATTGAGATGAACATTTTGTTAATTTTTTCTTGTTTTCTATCACTTATTTTCTCCTATTATCATCAGTCCTCATTAATGAAATTTGCTATGTCAGTGACTATTACCTTCCACATGGTAACACTACAAGCATTTTCCTTAAAACTATCTTCTCATATCAGTTTCATTGTGAGATTTTTTTCTATACTATATGTTTAAGTTTCCCTTGCTAACCTCAGATAAACATTGTGAGGCTCTCACTTTTTCTATACTACATACACAACTTTATAATTTTTTTGTTATGATTTGATTACAAAAAATGTTAATGTTTCTCTAGTCCTCTTCATTCCATATCTAAATTATTTCCTTGCTTCCTTCCTTCACTCTCATGCTAACATTAGTTCTATTTTTATTCTTTTTTTGAACTCTAAAGATCACTGTTTTATGATGTAAATGGATTATAGTGATATTTTATGATTTTTAAATATAATTAATAGGCTTTTTTTTCTTTTTTCCTTTTCTCTCCTGTGTTTACAATTCAAACATTTTACTTAGCTCTTGTTTTCTCAAGAAGAATGCTTGGAATTATTAGATTATTTTTCTTAAAAGCCAGTGTTCTTATATTGTGTGGTAAACTAAGCTTTTTAAAAAAAGATATTATTCTCGAGTATCTGTATTTTTGTTTTCCTTTGCCCTGACTTCTGGGAGTAGATAGTAAGAGCCAATATTTCCACTCATCTGAAAGAAGTGGGAAGGGAAAGTGTGAAAGAAGTTTCAAAACTTTGGTTCCAAAAAGTGATACATAATGGATATTTTACAATTTGCCCATGTTTAATACACTAGATAGTCACAGGAAATCCTTTGTCTGTTTAATATCAAAACAAAACACTAGCATGTATCTGAGAAATCTCATTAGTATTGATGATGACTTCAGTGACAAAATAATGCACAAATAAAAAGGACAAGATAAAGTATTATCATCATAATTAACAATTTGATATCATACCATAGGTTCATTCATAACCTATTGGTAAAAGTTGATTTACAACTTTAGTTTTTAAAGCTAAAGTTTTATTAAGATTGGGTTTCTGGAATATGAGATAGAAGTTATCTTTTATACATAGAAAGTACCATTAGAATGTTGACTAGAACGTAGTGCCACCTGGTGGGCAAATAAATGTTGTTTAATGGGAAAATGAAATCTGTTTTTTAAAATACCTATATTTATATGCCAAAAACAAGATAAAAGCTGATGTAGGTTGATTACCCTAATACAATGCTTTGAGTGTCACTGAGGTTAATTATCAGATATACATGTAATGCATTCACTCACATCTCTTATAAATATACCTCCATGCAAGGGAAAATGTGAAATAGTTGGAGTTATTTTATCCTGAGTAATCAGGATCAGTCTTATTCCTTTGCCTTTCACTCCTGCATCCAAGGTCTGAAATATACGTTTTATAGATTTAGCTAGAATACAAAGTTGTGTTTTTGTTGTTATTCCTGTGGATATCACCAAAAGTACTTATACTTCTTCTCCTGGGATGTGATGCAATATGGGGTTATATGCCAATTGTTTATAGATAGTGGCTTTGTAATATATACATTTCTCTGAACAAAAACTGATATGAGGCCAGTCATTTTTCTTCATTGGAACAGGCTTCTATAGCACCTCAACAATGCTAGTATTCTGAGGTGACACCAGTCTTTTATTTTCTGTTAGCCCATTGTTTTTATATTATTTATTTTATATGTTTAAACTTTGCTCAGTGAGAGAGGAAAGGACCTACTGTCACATTTGTGCTCACAAGCAAGCTGGATGATATTACATTTCCATTCCTTACTCTTTCTCTCCAAATGTGAGCAATATCCTTTTGATTTATCTTTTTCTCTCTCTCAAAAAAAATATTGATTTACTTAGAGGAGAGTGTGGATTTTATTTCATTAAATATTGATTCAATTCTTCTTCCCTAACTCTTTAAGTTCTCTTTAATCTAGGTGCCTCTCAAATTCTTTTGTCTCTTGAGTATTTATCCTTGTCATTTCTTTAGCCATTATTTATAACTTTAAAGCAATAATTTAAATCTAGAATCAAGAAAAACAATTTATTTGTTTAGGAATTTCTTCATAAATATTTTGTTTGTCATCCTTGTGTTTCTCTTATTTGTTTAGCTTTTGTAGGTCAAAGTTTTTCATTTGTTATTAGATTCTGCTTTACATATATAATATTTTGACAATACATCCTAATGTTTTCAATGTAAGATCTATTTCTTCTTACAGCTAAAGATAATTTGGGTATTTCTAATTGTCTTTCCTTCATAGATGAAAGTCTTCGTCTTTCCTGCATGCATTATTTAGTATTTGTCATTAAAATTAAGTAAACCAGTATAACTTGAAGTGCTAAACCTAAGGATTTTCTTTGTTAGTGATCTGTGGATTCTATTGGTCAGTTCTTTTACATTTTCAATATTTTTGAGAAATTTTACAATATTTGTAAATTAAATGTACAATTCAAGATTTTAAATTTATATTCTTGGGGCAGTGCAGTATATAGAGTACTGGCCCTGGAGTTAAGGGGACCTGAGTTCAAATCTGGCCTCTGACACTTGATACTCCCTGAACAAGTCACTTTACCCTAATTGTATCATCAAAAACAAAACAAACAAAAAAACCTTCTCTGAAAAATCCATTAATTTTTAAATGAACACATTATCCTGTTTTCACAGTCTGTTATTTTTTCTTAAATAGAATTCAAGCCCAGTTTCAAAATTGTCTTTTGTTTTATTCCATCAAATATGTTTCCACTTCTTTATTCTTGACTTTAAAATCTCACTTTCATTTTCAAAATCATCATTAAATTGGAGAAAATTATCTTTGTATTATGAATTGCCTATTTCCTTATTAGTCTTACTGATTTTTTTCCATTAAAATTAATGATTTTTAATATCACATTAAAAGTTTTATATTTTCTACTTTTTACAGGAAAAAGGGGAGGCAGAGAAAGATGTAGCTATTTCATTAAAAAACAGCATAGAATCCATCAAAGCTAAGATGTGAAATATAATTATATAATAATAATAATAAAAGTTTTCCTTCCTGATAGCAAATCTATATTTGCTTCTTTGATACTTCCACTGTTTGCTCCCATTGCTCAGTTTGGGACCCCCAAAATAAACATAATTTTCAACATAAGTTCTTGAAATAATAGAAGATAACTTTAACATCTACCAAATGTCTTCTTTTCTCCATGTAAGACATTTCCAGTTCCTTCAAATGATCCTTATATGTTAAAGCCTTAAATTCTTTCATTCTCCTCATTGACCTCTTCTGAATACTCTCCATATTATCATGGCCCTTCTTAGGGTATGGTGTTCACAAGTGGACATAAGACCCTAGGTAAGGTCTGAGAAGATTGGAATAGTGGAATTATCACTTTCATATTTCTGAATGCCACACTACTATTGAAATAATCCAAGATGGGATCATTATTAATCCTACAATATACTGCTGAATCAAATTAAGTCAAAGATAGCTAGGTGGCTTAGTGGATAGAATACTTATCCTGAAGTCATAAAGACATGAGTTTAAATTTGACTTCAGACACTTGAAATATGGAAGCTTTTCAGTTGTTTCAGTTGTGTGTAACTCCATTTGGGATATTAGTAAAGACACTGAAGTATTTTATTATTTTCTTCTCAGGTCATTTATAGATAAGGAATCTGAGACAAACAGGGTTAAATGACTTGCCAAGGATCACACAGTTAGTAAATGTCTGATAATGGATTTGTATTCAGATCTTCCTGACTTCAGGCTCAGTGTTCTATCCATTGCACTACGCACCACCTGCCTACCCAAGGAGTCAGGGAAACTTAAATTCAAGTATGCTCTCAGTCACTCATTGGCTGTGTGACTCTGAAAAATTCACTTAACCTCTATTTGTCTTTAATCCACTGGAGAAAGAAAGGGGGAACCAGTATCCTTGCCAAGATAACTACATATGGGATCACAAAGAATTGGGTATGACTAATCATCTGGATGGTTAAAACACATTTCCATGTAAGCCATTCTGTGAAAAAACATACAGATTAAAAAAAGAAGAAGAAAAATAAAGAAAATATCTAGCTCTATCAATTCTTTCTCTGGAAATGTACAGCACCTTTTTTCTAAGATGCTACATAATTGTTTTGGATCATTTTATTGCTGAGAATAGCTAAGCTATTCAGTATTGTATTCACACAATTACTGTTGTTATTGTGTACAGTGTTATACTGGCTCTTATCTCAATTCATATATATTTTCCCCCATTTTTTTCCTGAGAGTATCCTGCACATCATTTCTTATAACACAATAGTATTCCAATACAATTCCATGCCGCAGATTGTTCAGCCATTACTCAATTAAAGGATATTCCCTCAATTTCCATTTTTTGTCATTATTTTGTCATTTAAGAAGATGGCAAAATATTTTTGTACATATATGTCTTTTCCCTTTTCATGTCTTTGGGGTACAGATCTAGTAGTGGTCTTGGCAAAGGCCATGCATCCTTTTATAGCCCTGTAAGCACAGTTCCAAATACCTCTCCCTGATAGTTGAATCAGAACACTACTTCACTAGCATTTCTGAGAAGAGCTAAGTCTATCATAATTGATCATCATACAATGTTGCTGTTATTGTGTTCAATGTTCTCCTGGTTCTTCTTACTTCACTCAACATCAGTTCATGTAAATCTTTTGGAGCTTTTCTGAAATCAGCCTGGTTATCATTCTTTTATTTTAATTTAATTAAAGCTTTTTGTTTACAAAACATATGCATGGGCAATTTTTCAACAATGCTCCAATTTTTCATGTTATTATTTCTTCTATTGCTAAACACGTTTTTAGTGATTTAGTTGGTAAGTCATTATCAAATAGAATACTTTAGGTAGAATTGTCATTTTTATTATTTTGGCTTAGTCTATTTGTGAACAATTAATATCTTTCTAATTTTAGATTTGACTTTATTTGTGTGAAAAGTGTTCTGTAACCCTTTGACCTAGTCATAGCATTGCCACAGTGGGCACAAATGCTTATTATACTCAAACTATGATGAACTGATTCAACTACTTTATACCCAAACTATGATGAACATAGAAAGACAGGGTCCTTCTTAGCAAAGGAATTCTAGAGAAACTCGTCGACAAATGAAACATTGAGACAGTGTTGGTGATGTTGTGAGCTATGATTCAACCACTTTGTATGGTAATTTGGAACAATGCCCCAAAGACTACAAAACAACTGTGTTCATATAGTTCCTGAGTTTGTCTTTGCAGGTGGACTCCCAAGTACTTTATATTATCCAGAGTTATTTTAAATGAAATTTCTCTTTGTACCTCTTGCTTATGGGCTTTGTTGGTAATATAAAGAAATGCTAATAATTTATGTGGGCTTATTTTATTTCCTGCAACTTTGATAATAAATTATTATTTTAATTTTTTTCTTGATTTATTTAGGGTTCTCTTAACATAATATCATATCATCTGCAAAGAATATCTTTATTTCCTCATTCCTTCTCCTAGTAGTATAGAGAGCATTTGTAGTATTATGTTGAATAATAATGGTAATAAAGCACATCATTACTTCACCCCTAATCTTATTATCTATGATCTATAGATCTAGATCTGTAATCTAGCATATCTCCATTAAAAGTATTGTTTTAGATAGACACTGATTATAGCATTAAGGAAAGCTCTATTTATTTCTTGACTTTCTAGTATTTTTAATAGGAATGAGTATTGTATTTTCACAAAAGTTTTTCTGACCGATTGTAAGATAATCATATGGTATTGTTATTAATATAATCAAATATATGGATAATTTTCCTTTTTAGATTATTTTAATATTTTAGTTAACATTTTATTTTTTCAATTATATGTTTAAAAAAATTTAAACATCCATTTAAAAAATTTTTGAGTTCCAAATTTTCTCACTACCCATTCCCTTATTGAGAAAGGAAGCAATTTATACACACACACACACACACACACACACACTCACACACACACTCACAACTATCTTTGAAGGCCTGCTATTGGTGTTGTCTGTAATGTTCTCTTGTTTAGGTTTTCTTGGGGTCTCTGGAAGCAGTCTTCCTTGCAATCAGAGTAATCACCACAAGTACAGCCAGGTGTTAAAGTCTAAATCCTTTATTATCTTTTTTCAAAGTCTTGAATCCTTTCCTAGGGCCCAGTTAGCTTTCTTAGAGGCCTATCTCTCTCTTTGGTTCTGAGAGCTTGAGCTCTTGCCTGTCTTCTCTGGCTTCTGAATCTCCCGGAATGAATCCTGGCTAAGGCTCTTAGCTTATATGCTCTACACTGAGGATAAACCAATCATTATATCACTAGGAAACCATTATTTGTTGTAAGATTAAATCTATCATACTGAACCATGCTAAACTAGATAACTATTGTCTCTTTCAATTCCACTGACTTAGTACCTTGTAAGAATCCTTTGTTTCAAGTTCATAGTTCTGGCCCATAATATCTCCTGCTTTCTTTTGTTTTTAGAACATAGGTGGTCATGACCTCCCTGACTTCTCAAGTCAGCGAGAACCCCAAAAAAGGAGGTAATCATGCCCTTCCTGACATCTCAGGAAGGGAGATGAAAACACCAAAGGAAATGGGAAATGAAATCAAATTAGTGGGTTTCTGAAGGGTCTCATTTGAAACAGGTATACATAATGTCAACATAGGAGGTATTACACAGGCTAGTAGTCATGCAACAAATAACATGAATCAAAATGAGGAATTATACATGTCCATACATCCTAGAAACAATCCAAAAGTAATCTACTGTCCATTAATTCATGTGCCAGGAATCCAATAATTCCTGCAAGTTTTGAAGTTCTGTAACAGTCTTAACAACAATTTTTTATCTCAGGAAATCCAATGATTCCTGCTGGTTTTGAAGTTCTGCAACACTCTTATGAACAATTTTTCATCTCAGGAAATCCAATGATTCCTGCTGGTTTTAAAGTTTTTTTTTTTTTTTGTTTGTTTGTTTTTAAACAGTCTTATTATCAGCCATGCTCTTTCAGTGTCAGATGTTTTTTTAGGTTTTCTTTATTTTGAGATTTTTCTCTTTTTCTGTCTCTCTTTCCAGGAGCTTGTGGCACCCATCTGATTCCTTCTCTATCTGTAGAGATAAAAGAAAACCTTTTCTCCCAAGTAGTTAACATATCTAGTCTCTTCTATTTACCATTTTCTAAATCTCTCCCCATCATCTGGAGCTGCTTGCACTGGACACTGCCCTTCTGTTGGGTTAAAAAAAGCCCTTCTGTTGGTTTAAAAAATTCTCCCCAATTGTCCCTTTCTTCCATCTGATTGCTTTTTTGCTGATTGATCACATCAGAGTCCTGAATTTCTAAAGGTGTAACCTCAGCTGCCATCATACCCACCTGTCTTTTGTTTGATATCTTGGAGCTGGATCCTGCCTCTCATTTCTCTAGGTCAGTCTACATTCTGAGGCCCAGGGGAAACCTCGGTTGCATTTTGGACATAGGGCTTTGGGTCTTCTCTCACCCTGTCCTCTCACTCTATCTCTATACCTACATTGAGCTCTCAGATGCCCTATTTTTCCACTCTGAAAACATTGATGAGTCTCTCTAGAAGTCCCTTGCCAAGAGGGACCCTGTATTCCCATGTTCTTCATAGTCTGGGTAGAAGAAGCATTTGTGCCCACTGTGGCACAGCATCTTATGATCTCCTCTAAAGGAGCATCTTTGTATAGCCCCCATATAATTCTTCTGTAAACC
Organism: Sarcophilus harrisii; assembly: GCF_902635505.1. Taxonomy (NCBI): domain Eukaryota; kingdom Metazoa; phylum Chordata; class Mammalia; order Dasyuromorphia; family Dasyuridae; genus Sarcophilus; species Sarcophilus harrisii. The sequence goes on from NC_045430.1 coordinate 112,745,802, forward strand.
TCATTAATATTTTCCTTAGCCGGTTGTCTGATCATAATTCTTGTAGTTGCATTTTCTCCAATGGTTCTTGTGACAGCTGTCTGCAGATGTCCCACAAAATCTGCAAAGGGTTCACTGGGACCTTGCTCTATTTTTGTGAAGGCTTTACCTTAACAAGGTAGGTAGGTAGGGAGGGAGGCCCATGCTTTGATTACAGCAGCAGCAACAGCAACAGCAGCAGCAGAAGCAGCAATTTGCTCAAATGTTATCAAAGGATAATTAATCTGTACTGAAGTGTCTACATACTGACCTTCACCTGCTAGTTGGTCAATGTTAATTCCAATTTGTTTATTGCATTGGGTTTGAATCCTACATAATTCATGATACTCCAAAAGCCACAACAAATTTTGTCCTGGTTCTAAACATGTCCTTGCTATGGATTTCCAATCACTAGGGGTTAAAATTTCATAAGCCAAACTATCTAGGAACATCTTAACATAAAACGATGTAGCCCCATAAAGAGTGCAACTCTTTTTTAAATCCTTATTTTTTTCCAAATCAGAAGGAGTGTATCTTCTCCTTACTTGACCTGAAGAGTCAAGCTTTTCAATAACAGGGTATGCATTTATTTTTAAATCAGATATATCCTGTCCTTCTTTTTAAACTTTAACCAATGCTTTTTGTAATCTTGTCATAGGCTGCTTCATAGGTGGTTGTGTCACTGCCTTTCCCCCTCCTCCTTCTCCTTCTACCCATGAAAGGTTAATTGAGGGAAGTAGGTCAGGGGTTGGGGAATGCTCCAATGTCTTCTGCTGTGAAGCACCACACTCAGAATTGTACTTAACTCCTTTCTTGTCTGATTCTTCATCCTTTTCACCTAGTTTATTTTGATCCTCCCCCTCCTGTTCTTTCTTCTTTTTCCTTATTCTATAACTTATATAATTTCCTAAAGCCAATTGTATTAAGTTATATGTATAAAGTGTTTCTTTGGAAATTGAGTCAGGTCCATTATCATTGTAGTATTCACATAGTTGCTCTCCTACTAATTTCCACTCTTCTGGATTCAATTCTTTTTCCTTAGAGAACTAAGGAGATGTATACTATATTGTTTCTAAAAGTTCAATGATCTGCTCCCAAGTTACAATCAAACCTTGGTTTTTCATAAGTCTGACCAAACTTTCAACAAATTTTCCTTGTGATAGAGAAAACTCCTTTCTAAACATTTGTTCCATTTTAACTGGAATACTTACTTTAGCCCTTTACAGATTCCTTCTTGTACTCACCCTAATTTCACAGATGTAGGTTCTTGGTCCCATGTTCGGACACCAAATATTGATTTCTGAGACTTATAAAGATCTATCTCTAGATTTTATGTCAAAACATTTAGATATATATGAGAAAGAAAAAAATTTGAAAGTAAGAGATTTTAGCTCATTGAATTTACTTAACATAAGGAATTTTGAGGTAGTTTTTGTTTTCAAAAGATTAAGAACTATAAATTTTATAGTTCAATTAGGTAAGATTCAGTTTCCTTTATATGTAGACATGCATGACAATCAAAATGAGTTTGTATAATTTACCTCATTTTTGTTTACCAGATAATCTGAAATTAGCAGCAGTTTGGCCCTAATTCATAATGAAATACAACACCATCATGCCTTCAAGTTTTCATTTTATGTTTCCTTTCATTCTCAAATTCCTTCCAAATAGTAGGCTATATTTTCTCCATCAACTTGTTTGTTATGTAATTTCTTGTTAACTCTTGCAGTGGAGCAAATAAATAAATAGTACCACCATGTTCAATGACTTTCAACTTTTGATATCAACCAAAAGGAGAAGTGTTCTCTAACAGTGTCTAAGGATGACATTCAATACAACAAAATTTTCTTATGATAAAAATATGCTGTGGCATGGCTCTAACTACATCATTTATTAATATACATATCTATTCTATAACTATATTTGTATATCAGTATAATTTGTCAGCTATATCTACATCCCTATATCTTTATCTGCATTTACATGTATATTTATATCAATATTCACCTATCATATTTCTATTTTATATCTTAAATTGTATGTATGTATTATATCTGAATTATTTCTATAAGTAATATTACAAATGTGTATTACTTTAATAATGACTGAAAAATAGTAAACACTTCTGAGAATAATGGTTTCATTCTCCTATTTGCATCATTATCTATAAACATTAGAGATTTATTTCTAATGTCCTTTCTTGGGTATTATTTGAGGTAGTGGCAGAAGATAACATCTTCTTAAGGTAGAATGCTTTTCTTCAGGGAATAAATAAAATCTAGAGTCATTTGACAGTTATCCTAGTAGAAGAGTCATAGAAATGATTTCCTGTCTTTTTTTTTTCATTTTAGTAAAGAATTTTTAAAATAATCTTCCAAGTTTTGCAATGTATAAGGACTACTCAATTCAGTAGTAAATTTCTACACTGAAAAGAAAGGTTAGCAATCCCTTCCCTATTAACATTCACAATGTAGAATTCATAGTTTCCTTCTATACTCATGTCAAATACTAGCTCCTAAATAAGAAAGTTCATAACATTCTTCAGATTGTTAGTATTCTCCTTCCAATTTATCATAGCCAGAAATATGAATTTGCATTTATGCATGTTCTTGTTTGCTCCAAATTGAGTCTTTTGGGGCTGGGGTATTTTCCCTCATCTTCCTTCCTTTTCCTTTCTTACACTTCTCCTTTTCCTTATCTCTCCTCTTTCCTTGTCCTTTCCTTTCTTCCCTCCCTTCCCTTTCCTCCCTTTATTCTGTCCCTTTCCCTCTCCTCTGCTCTTCTCTCTTCCCATTCCCTTCCTTCTCTCCCTTCTCTCTTTTTTCTTTGCTTTTTTTTTTTTTTTTTTTGCCAGAACTTATTTCTCTCCTTCATCTTGCCCCCAGATACATTTTCATTGAGATTGGCCTTTCTAAGATTTCCTTCTTCTCCATTATTATTCTAATTTTATAGAAGATGGAACTGAGGCAGATGAAGATTCAATGATTTGATTAGACTCATACTGCTAGTAAGGATCTGCAGCTGCAATGACACTCAGATCTTCTAGACTCAAGGCCAAAACCTTTAACCACTTTGCCATAAAGCTGACTTAAGTCTGACTAGTCAGCTAGGTGACTGATAGAACTCTTCTATCACATTGTGGTAATTAGCAAGAAAATTTGGGGATTCTTATGAAAGGGGAAAGCTGATACAGAGTCCAGTGCATACACATTGACAATGTCTTTATATATCTAAAATTAAAAAAAAAGATAAATAAATCCTTGAAGAAAAATGCTTATTTTAATTATGTATAAGAATCAATTAGAAGTGAACTGCTTCACTTAACTAATATTTACATACATATTTTCTGATGATCCCTACTTTCCAAATCACAAACTTATGATCAAAGGAACTAATGGCATGTATTCTGTCTATTAAATTTAGAAAAAATAATTATTCTGTCTACCTGTATGAACAATGCATTAACCTGTATGAACAATGCATTATTACCTTTACTATAAGTGGTTTTGTGTCTACTAAAGGTATATTTTACTTGTCAAATTGTTTTTTTGGTTTAAAAATATTTTAAAATCTATGACTTTATTTATTATCTTATTACATTTTTAACTGTTGGTGTTTATTTTTATTTGACATTCAATGAATTTGTTCTAGGTGTGCCTTTTTAGTACTGGCTGATGCTTTATACTATATTGATTCCCAATATTTTAAACTGACCTACTGTTGATAAGAAGATCATACTGAGATGTAAGATGTTTACATCTAGCTGTGAATAGCAGTTAAATGAAATAATAAAAGTTGTCAAAAGCTGAGAAATGAAGTAAGTCAGGTGCTTATTTGTTCTCAAGGATATATTGCTATGTAGCTTAGGACCAAAAAACTTCACAATACATGGCACATGGAGTAGTTATAAGCAGTAGGCAGTTGTTTTAGATATTATGAGTGTTTTTAAGGAATACATAAATGTCAATTTAACAATAAATATCACCCAGCACATGGATTGCTAATGAATCAGGCTTTAGAGATGACACAGAGTACATCATCAAGGACACATATAACCAGGAAATGAGAGAGTGCAGAATGGTGAGGCCAGTGAGACTGAATAAAAAAAGCACTGAGAGTACAAAAACTAAGACTGACAACAGCAAAAGGGATATTTCACCTGAAATTCAGGTGTATTCAGGTCCCTCTTCATACTCAACTATCTTAGAATTCTCTTATTGAAATAGTCACGTTTGAGTTTAGTTCAGTGACAACACAGACTTCTTTACTGGGATACTCTCAGTCTCCACCAACCAGCTTCTCAGTATTGGGAGGGTGAGAAATGGAGCAATATTATCCTCCAAGAACTGTTAAAGAGAGAGTCTCTAAAAAAAAACTGACTATTATAATTAAATAATTTAATTTTTTTGATTTCCCAGTCCCAGCAATTTAGTCAACAACGCATGGAGTAAAAAGCCTTTCAAGTTTCCCTACAATCTCTTTCAGTTCCATCCTACCATTCTACTGTACCTTCTGCGGTTTACCCTCCCTTTCCTTCATAGCCTTTGGATCACCCTTGGATTTTTAATTTGTTTTCTTCTGCTTACAATCTTTTAAACTTATTCCCACAGAAAATTGACTCTTAAGAAGAGACAGTGCATTTGGCCATCTCTCCATCTTTGTTCCTTCTTCATTCATATTCTAGACCTTTATCATTTATCCTTTCCATGCTCTATCAATCTTCAACCTTGGGTACACTTTTGTTTGACTCAGGTCAATTCCTTAGTTCATTATTGTTCTGAATATTCAGTATTGGGATGAAATGAGACATCTATTAGTTAACAGATGGAAATGTACTTGGCCATTAGGAAAAGGCTAAGTTGATTCAGCCAAAGTTCCTGTGCCTGAGTTGTTAATCTTTTGCATTAGATATTATCTCATTCCAAATGGGTTCTCAGTATTTGGAAAGAAACTTTCTTCCTTAATAGACTATCCCAGACTCCTAAAGGGGTATTTCAAACATTGTTTTTGCATAAAATAATCATGATTCCCAGCAACTAATTAATTAACTAACTAAATCATTCACATTGATTACATTACTGACTCTTAAATATAAAACATGTACTTAACAATAAATCAAAAGCAAAAATAATCAACACAAAAAGTTATTAAATATTTGAGTCACACTTTCCCATCACTGTATATAGAATATATTGGAAAGAATAGTTACATATAGTTACAGTAAATTGGTGAATTTAGAAGTGATGAATTTATCCTGGGAAGAGCATCTTGCTAAACATAAATATAAAATATATACTGGGTTAAGTCATAGATCTGGACTGAAAACCTTGATGTCTTTGCTCTCTTTAGGAACAATCTGGCTTCTCTCTTAACTTCTCCCTTTTTCTCTCTACCATTTTCTTTCTGGACAGATATGCTCCTCTTCTATTGTCAAATTGATGAAGTAGTGAGAAACTCATTTAACTCATAATCATCTGGAAATAGTACTAAGGAAATTGTATGCTATTAAAAATGGTAAGCAGTTTTCTTAAACAACAGAATTGTAAATGAGAAGGTTTCTGTTTAGGCAATACAAACAAGTCAGCTCTTCCTGCAATAGAATGCTGCATTGTTTAATCATCTTCTAAAAGAAAAAAAAAAAAGTGTATATGTATGTGTGTATACTGTGTGTATTAAGGGTGTACATCTGTCTACACACACACATACACACACACACACATTATTAGTTGCAGTTGGAAAACTTTATTACTCCTCTCAGAGCTGGACAAATGTAACACACACCCCAAACACATATTCTCACAGACACACACACACACACATACAGAGAGAAAGAAAGAGAGAGAGAAAAACTATATTTCTCAGAACCCCAAATACTTGTTACAAAAATACCCTATGCTTTGAGTTACAATGAAAGGTAGGAAAAAAAAAAAACAAATACTATACTTTATTGGCAAAACATAACACAAACAAAAATTTTTATTAATATAGGAACACAAGAAAAGCATACAAAATGAAATGGAGAGTGTGACATCTTGAATACTGAGTTGGTCCAATAAAAAAAAATCAGAGAAGCAACTAGTAATTATGTGAAAGATGGTGACTAAATTTCTAGGATACAGCAAAATATGTTTCAGAGAAACAAATATTTCTAATAATGTACATTAAGAAAGAAAAGGAAAACAATGATAAATTTAATTTTGAAATATTTTTAAAATTTGAAATATTTTCAAATATTTGAAAAGCAGCAGCAACAATCACAAAACAGTTAATAAGCACAAAAGATAAAAAATTTAAAATTAGAGGAAAGGTAATTACAATGGAACTTGGAACACTGTATGATACAAAGATAGCAGAACTCTTATAATACAACTCTTCCACAAAGGTACAGAAAATGTACCAGACTGCATCTCAATTGAGAAACCAAAGGAAAAAAAAATAATGATTCATCTTTCCATCACAGGTTAGCATGGAGACACAGACAGAGAGGTCTGCTGCTGTTGGAAATAGGATCTGGTCAGGGATACACCACGTGGTATAATAGCACTCAAGAACTGAAAGAGAATTGATATTGTAATAGAGCAAGATCAATACAATGGGACTTGGGGGAAAAAATACAGAATGCAGTCCTGAACAAAAAATAATACAAAGGTCCAGGTCACAGATCAAGGGAAGTCTGGGAAGGATATCTGTGCCAGTAGGGAATGGCTTTCCAAGCTAAGGAGAAGTTACATCCTATAGGCTGTTTAACAAGTTAGCAGAGTTAACAAGTTAACAAGTTAACAGTTAACAAGTAAGCAGACAGTAGCTGGTGACTGAGCTCAGAAACTAAGCAGTCTCCAACTCATCCTGAAAGTTTCAGCAAAATAACCAGGGCAGGTATCTCAGATCAAAGCAGAGACTGCAGTTTTTCACTCAAAATCAGCAGGCCTATAAACTAACTGATAATAAATTATTCCAGAAGCACTTTATTTGAATTTTGAACCAGGGGCAGGTCAAGAGCAGGGCTGCCCAGACCTAAATGCAAGTCAGAAATGTGCAAAACTCAGTCCTAGAAATTAGTGACCAGACTTTGCCTCAACTCACACAATTTTGATATTCTGAAATAACACAACACTCCAAAAAATCCAAGAAAGCAAAGCAAAAGTAGGACCTAGAAGTTCAGGACATTTCCCCCTAAAAGTACATAGAACCTGGCCCTAATTTTATATATATATAGGGTATTTTTGTAACAAGTATATATATATATACATACTTCCCATTTATAACAGTAACAACAACTAGTATTTATATAGTGCTTTAACGTTTACATAATGATCTACACATCATGCAATTTTAGAAAGAGTTATGTTGCTGACAAAGATACTCAAAATACATATCCTGAAGAAGAGATAAGATATTAAAATATCTATAAACCTCAAAGAAAAACCCAGCAGGGGCATAAATTCAAATACAATTCTTTGAAAACAAGCCAGTAGGGGCAGTTAGGTTGTGCACCAGCCCTGAAGTCAGGAGGACCCGAGTTCAAATTTGACCTCAGATACTTATCAATTCCTATTTGTGTGACTCTGGGCATGTCACTTAATCCCAATCGCCTCAGAGAGGAAAAAAAAAAGAAAACAAGCCAGTGTTGTTTTGGGGGTTTTTTGGTTGTTAGTTGTTTGTTTGTTTTGGTATTGTTGTTTTTCTTAAGAGCTAAAAATTGTTTTAAAAACCAAATTTAAGTGCTAAAAGAAAAATGTGGAAATTAATGAGAATGATGGAAGATAAATTTGATACTGATTATTATTATAAGGAAAGCTCCCTTTATCCCTATGCTCTCTAGTGTTTTTAATAGGAATGGATGCTATATTTTGTCAAAAGATTTTTCTGCATCTATTGAGAATATCATGTGATTTCTGTTTGTTTTATTATTGATATGGTTGATTAGATAAAAGTTTTTTGATATTGAATCAGCCTTGCATTCCTGGTATAAATCTCATTTGCTCATAATAAATTATCCTGCTCTGATAAGTAGCTATTATCTCTTTGCTAATATTTTATTTAAAATTTTTGCATTAATATTCTTTAGGGAGATTGGTCTGTAATTTTCTTTCTCTGTTTTAGCTCTTCCTGGTTTAGGTATAAGTGCCATATTTGTGTCATAAAAAGAATTTGGCAGTACTCCTTCTTTACCTATTTTTCTAAATAGTTTATATAGTGTTGGCATTAATTGTTGTTTAAGTGTTTGGTAGAATGCACTTGTGAATCCATCTGGCCCTGGGGATTTTTTCTTAGGAAGCTCCTTAATGGCTTGTTCAATTTCTTTTTCTAAAATGGCACTATTTAAGTAATTTGGTTTAATTGTCAGATTTACTGCCATGTAGCTGAGCAAAATAGCTTCTAATTATTGCTTTAATATCTTTTTCATTGGTGGTAAGTTCACCTTTTTCATTTTTTATGTTGGTGATTTGTATTTTTTTTCTTTTTCTAATCAAATTGAACAAAGATTTATTTATTTTGTTGGATTGTTTTTTATAAAACCAACTCTTAATTTTATTTATTAGTTCAATAGTTTTCTTGGTTTCAGTTTTATTAATTCTCTCCTTTGAGTGTCAGAATTTCTAATTTGGTATTTAATTGTAGCTTTTTAATTTGTTCTTTTTCTAGTATTTTTAGTTTCATGCCCAATTCAACAATCTCCTCCTTCTCTATTTTAGTCATATATCTATTTATAGACAAAAAAAAATTTCCTTAAGAATTGCTTTGACTGCATCCCATTGGTTTTGGTATATTGTCTCATTATTCTTTGAGTGAAATTATGGATTGTTTCTGTGACTTGTTAGCTTTAATAAATTTTTGAAAGAGAAACATAAAAAGAGAAGTAATCAACCTAATTATTGACAATGAAATATCTCAAATACATTATTATAAGACTCTTATTGTTCAGTTGTTTTTAGTTATATCGGATTCTTCATGATTCCATTTGAAGCTTTCTTGGCAAAAATCCTGGAGCAGTTTGCTGTTTCCTTCCCTAGCTCATTTTACAAAAATGGAAACTGAGACAAACAGGGTTAAGTGACTTGATCAGGGTCACAAGGCTAAGTTTCTAAGGCAAAATTTGAACTCAGGAAAATGAGTTTTACCGACTCTAGATCTCACATTCTATCCACTTTACCACTTAGTTGCCCCCTTATGTGAACAGATGCAGAATAAAAAGTTTTGACAAAACATGATATTCATTTATTCTAAAACCCTACAAATATTGGCATAAAAGAGCTTTTTAAAATATCATATATGTATGCATGCATATGTATAATCTAGTTTTATAAGTGATAACATATTACCGGTTAAGCTAAGAGATAGCTGTAGTACATGTGGCTCTGAAACCAACACCCATCTTTATATAGTTCATGTTTGGTGTTGGAATGAAATGAGATATTACTTGCAAGTCAATGAACCTTTAACAAAGGAGATTTACTTTGCACTATGACAGCAAGTTTGTGTAACAAGAATACAATGGAACTTAATTTGTCTGGATTTATCTTTTCTCATCAAAAGGATTCTAGTCCTTTAATTATCAGAATATAGCAAATCTAGAGGTCTCAGGCACCTACCAAGTCTGAGAGGCAAGTGGTTTCTTTATGTTCCCCATCTAGGTAGAGGAGTCAGAGTACCTAAATTCAATAGGGTTTTTTAGAAGAAGGAACTTCTTAACTTAACTTCACAGTTAAGTGAGGGAAGTATATCTGGAAACCACTGTGCTATAACACAAATTATTTTTTAAAACTTATTTATTTATTTAAATCGAAAGCTTATTTAAGTCACAGTTGTTGAATGATCTATCCAAAGAATACTGCCTCCCTGTCTTTCTTCATGCCATTTCCCATGCCTACAATAATGCCCTCTAGGATCATTTTTTTGTGTGTATTGCAATTTTTTTTTTTTTCTCCTTTCCTTCCCTTCACCTCCTCCCCTTGATGGCAAGTAATCCAGTACATGTTAAACATGTGCAATTCTTCTATACATTTTTCCACAAATATTGTGCTGCACAAGAAAAGTCAGATTAAAAAAGGAAAAAAAAATGAGAAAGAAAACAAAATGCAAGCAAACAACAACAGAAAAGTGAAAATACTATGCTGTGAACCACAATCAGTTCCCGCAGTTCTCTCTCTGGGTGCAGATGGCTCTCTCCATCACAAGTCCTTTGGAAGTGTCCTGAATCACCTTGCTGTTGAAAAGAGCCATGTTTGTCACATTTGATCATCATATAATCTTTTTGTTACCATGTACAATTTTTCTTATTTCTACTCATTTCACTTAGCATTAGTTCATGTAAGTCTCTCCAGGACTCTCTGAAATCATCCTGCTCATCATTTCTTACAGAACAATGTTTCATAACATTCATATACCATAACTTATGCAGCCATTCTCCCTCTGATGGGTATCCAGTTTCCAGTTTCTTGCCACTACAAAAAGGGATGCCACAAACATTTTTGTACATGTGGGTTCTTTTGCTTTTTTTATGATCTCTTTGGGATACAGGCCCAGTAGAGGCACTGCTGCATCAAAAGGATATGCATAGTTTGATAGCCTTTGGAGCATAGTATAACACCAACTTTTGCTTAAGTCAAAATAAATGCTTGCAAATTGACGAGATTTAAATAACTATTATCCTAAGCAATATAGAAATAATCGAATTTTGTCCTAATGAACCTAAAGTTAAAACAAAGGAGGCCCCTTTCCTTGCTGTTATTTGACATAGTTCAAAGTGTGTCTGCTAGAGAATTAACAAAGAAACCAGTTAATATAATTAATTGCTTCAATAAAGTATCAGGACCTAAAGTAATATTATCATCTCTCTCCTTAGTCAATATAATTCTTATATGGCAAAAATAAAATCCAGAAAAAATGTAAAGGGAAGATAAATTCAGAATATCTATATAATGCATATAATACCTAGAAGTCAAATTTGTAAGCAAAACTCAAAATCTGTTTTATAGATATAAGAATGTAAAAAGCTCCTCAAAGAAATAATGATTTTAATGCCATTAATGGTCATTTATCATAATTTTATATACCAATATAATAAAGATGATAATGCCGCCTAAATTAATTTATGGATTTACTGTTAAACCAGATGAACTAACAAGGGAATACTTCATAGAATGAGACCAATTTACTGTAAATAAAACAACTGGAATAGTGAGAGAAAATATATTTTAAAAAGTAGGAACAAAAGAGTATACCTCAAGACTTCAAATTATGCTATACAGTAATAATAATAAGATTTATTTGTAAGGGCACAAATAAAAAATTAGATTAGCAGAACTGATTAGAAAAGGGAAATAAATGAGAAAATCTACTAAATAATGTAGGGTTTGATTATTCCTAAACTATAGCTTACTTTGGGATGAACTTCTTGATAAGAACTACTGGAAAAAAAAAGGAAATCATTTCAGCAGAAATTCATTTTAGAGCAACATTATAAACTACATAACATTTTCAAATTGAATGCATAACCAAAACAATAAATGACATATCCTAAAGAAATTAAAAGAGAACTAGATCAGGTACATTTTACAGCTATGGTGATTTGGAGGAGAATTTTTAACAAAATAAGAGATAGAAACAATTAGCAAAAAATAACAAGTATAAATAAACCAATGAATAAATAAATAATATCCACTAGAACACATTGAATGCCTTTTTCATGAACAACAAGTACAATAAAATGAAGAAGGCCAATCGGGAAAATATAGGTATTTGCAGCAATTATTTCTGATGAAATATTATGTGAAATTAATAGTAGTAGTAGTAGTAGTAGTAGTAGTAGTAGTTGTTGTTGAAGTTAACATTTACATAGCATTTATGTGCTGGACAATGTCCTAAGTACTTTATAATTATTATCTCATTTTATTCTCAAAACAACTTTTGGAAGCAAGTTCTATTATTATCCCCATTTTACAGATGAGAAAAGTGAGGCAAAGAGATGACTTGTCAGGGTCATAAATGTTTGAAGCTTCCTGACTTTAGGTCTAGTGCTTGATTTGCTGTGCTATCTATCAGTAAAATCTTTCAAAATGAAAAAAAAAAAAAAAAGCTCCTTGAAGATAGACTTTCTCTTTTGTATTCTTACTACTTAAAGATTCTGGAACAAAATAAATGCTTTTTCATTTATTTATCCATCCATTTATTTAATCCAGGGAATAGATGTATCCTCCATCTCAAATTCCTTTTTTCTCCCCTTTCCCAGTTCCTTATCCAAGTACAATCCTGCATGTTAGCAATTGGGACAAATAAACAGATGCTGGCTATAATTGTTCTCTCTTCTCATCTTAGATTCTCTCTTAGATCTCTCTGCAGATCTCTGGCAATATTACTTTATTGTGGGCTTTTTTAAAAGTACAGCATACCAAAAAGTTTATCAAATAATTCAGATAACCAGAAGGATTTTTGTTTGTACTTACTAAAGGTTCTACCTTCACTGTACCTCAGATGTGTTCCCTTCAACAGAAGAGCAATAAGGGTTTAAGTACACATTTCGTCTGTGAGGGAGGCAGGGGAAGAGTTTGAAGGGAACAATCCCTCTTATACTCATATATATCCATGTTGCATAGACATTTATATGAACCTGGTCTCCCTAAAATGGAAAAGAATCATGCTGTAATATCTAGTTTCTTTTGCTATTCATCATAATCACAGTAGCCACAGTGAAATTAATTTTGAGATATTATGAAACACTAATATACATACAAATTAGGAAACTTGGGTACCAATTATGACTGACAATACATGTATATGTAATGAGCTGTATATTTATTCATTGAAATAATAGGCATTTTGTATACATTGAGGTTGACAGTTGAAATTCACAGTTGGCTTAATGCATTACTCAGATTCCAGCTGATTTTCGTTTGTAATTCGTGATTAATTTCATTGTGTATTTTATGTTTCTGAAGAGACTTTGATAGCACCTACTTAGAAACTAGGGAGAAAATAGAAGTCTATGTTGTTGGAAGCATTCCCTGTTGTAGAATGAGTTATACATGAAAGTTCACTGGTCATATAACAGTGAAAAAAGAAAAAGACGACAGCAATTTCATTTAAAAATTAAATTCTACACCTTCTTAGTAATGCTACAGTTCTGTTAATCTATTTTATTTCTGCAATATTAATATTCATACCATAGCTTTTAAACTTCTAAGAAAAGGAATTAAAAGGGATATGCTTTACTGATATGTAGGGGAGATATCCCATGGAATGTGTAAAGCAAAAAGCTACACTGGCAAAAAATGTTTTTATAAGCAAGTTTAAAAGGGGAAATCTATCAAGCCTCCTCTGCTCTGGATTGCTGGCTTATGTATTGTAAAGAAAAAAAACTTCAACTCAAAATGCAAATCAGACAGGAATCCTTAAAAGGCCTGGCTCAATCTTATTATCAAAGCAATTAAGATTTTTTTAAAGTAAAATTGTTTTTCATTTCTGTTTTTTTTTTTTCTTTTTTTAAGAAAAAGAGACAGAGAGTGAGAGAATTTAGTAGACCCAACAATTTAAAGGTTTTTTTTGTCAAGGTAAATTAAGGTAAAATTTGTTCTACATTTTGTTTCTGTGTGCTTTGTTTTTATTTTTAAGCATAAATTCCTCCTTTTTTCTTTTCTTTTTTTTTTTTTTTTGGTAGGCATTAAGTCCCACCCTTAATTAAGCCTTCTGGGGTTTCAATGTGTTGATCTCATTTTAAACCAAGCTCAGCACAATTAGACACACTAAGGAGATAGGAGATAAGCAACACACACACACACACACACACACACACACACACACAAAATTCAGATACAAATGCCTCCTCCTAACAGGGGCCCAAATTACTATGTTTTATCTGGTCTTTAAAAAAAAAAAAAAGTAGAAAGAAAAAAAATTATGATTTTCAGCTTGTCATACATCTCATTTGTAGTGCTTCAGACCTTCTCTATTCACAATTAACACTAGTTAATCTTATCAGAGAAAAATTCAATTACATTTATCAAGGTTATTCCATAGACACAAGTTACTGCCTGAGAAAAATCAGGTTTCAGTATTAAGAATGTTGTCATTGTGTGTGTGGTTCCTTTTTTTTTTTTAAATAAAAAATTAAATCCTGCTTTTACATTGACATTATTAATATATAGTTGTAATAAAATAATATTTGACAGCTTTGTAAAAGGGATCATTAATACACAGATTATGGAAGTTTAGGAAGGAGGCTCATAACTGTTAATAGACTTCAATTCTCAGCCTACGCTGACATTTTAAAAAATCTAGTTTCAAATTTGATAACAGATTACCAGCTAGGCTGGAAGCCAACCACCTGATTAAGGCAATTTAAATGCTTGCAAAGTGGTGAGATTAAAATCAAATAAGTGCCGATTTTTTTTTTCCCTGCTTCACTTATCTTTCCCCTGGATTCGTTCCTTAACTACCAGGTGGCAGAGGACTCTGGGTAATTTTCCTCTGCGCCAATTACCCCAGGATGGTTTTAAGGGTGAAGCAGAATAATTACTGCACTATCAATCCAAAATGGGCTGCTTAATGTGTTTAAAGAGATTTTGAGCCTTAGCAGGGAGGCTGCCTGAAGCGTGCTCTGCTCGTGGTGCCAAAGCCCACTCGGCCTACTCGTGGAGTTAGAACTGTACAGCGAGAAGGCAGCAAACACCCAAGGTGAAAGAAAACAGGGAAAACTCCTGGGAAGCTGTGGGAAAGTTAATGAGCTGCTTCCAACGTGTGGCAGGCTGCAGTCGCAGGTGGCTGACAAAGCTAGGCAGGTTAAGAAAATAATATTTATCATCCAGCTGCCAGGACTGTCTTTATCAAAACTCTTCCCAAAATTCATGCAAAAGGGAGGAGGAAAAAACAAAGGGGAGAAAAACGCAAATAAAATAGCTAAACAAACCCAAAACAGTCTTGAAACAATTGTGAAAAGAAATTAAAAGCAAAAAGACTTAGAGTCTGGTTCAAATTCTGTCTTCTTGCTGGGTCAGATGAAATGCTAGGTCCAGTTGATTGTATCTGACAAAGATCTTAAAACATTTGATGACAAACAAAATGTTAAAAGCAAAGTCTATGCTTTATTTATTTATTTTTAAGATTAAAACTGAGTTGAAAAGATACTGAAAAATACTACCGTGTAGCAACCACAAATTAAATAATGTCTTCCATCTGGTGAATGTGTTCTGAATTTCTTTAATTATCGTTATTTGAATGTAAATTTTGAGTTTTAACTAGAAACTCTGGAAGCTTATCCTCAGAGATAGAATGCTAATTTAAAATTAAAAACAAAAAACAAAAAGCAACCACAATCTATGTGAAGATGCTGTTGCTTTCTTTAGTTATTTACTTATATCATTTTCCAAATGATTTCTACCTTCTCAATATTCAGAATTCTGGGGCTTATTATTATTTAATCAAAGATTGATTCATGATTTTGCTAAGCAGATGGTTTGTGATAATGCAAATAAAAATGTTTTACTTTAAAGAAAAATTCCACACTTTGAAATTGTGCGTGTGTGTATGGGGGAGGGGGGAGGGAAGGCGGGGAATGCACTTATATATCTGTCTCTGTGTATTTGTATCCATATCTGTCTGTATCTTGAAGTGAGAGCTTCTGAATGCTGATCCCAGTAGAGTAGCCTCCCACATGAAACTGATTTATCAATGCAACTCTTACCTTGGTAATCAGTTTCATCCGTAAGAAGAAAGATAAATGAGAATCGAGGGAAATGTATGCAGTTCTATGTTCTAAGTTACACATCTTAAACTGTGTTTTGGAAAGAAAAAATCATGAACTTCATAGTTATAGGAAATGAACTTCTATGCATTCTGACAGATGCAATGGTTTATGTAGGGGAAAAAAGTCTTCTGTAAGGTACCCACACAGTCCATTTAAGATGATCACATTAAACCATATTTACTTCAGAGTTCTGTAATAATTACATCTGCACTTGAAAATCCCCAGGACTTTGGTTGCTGTGTCACAGATTTATACTCAAACATTTTCATTTGATGTGCAAAGTGTGAAGTACTCTTTAGTGGCGAGACAATTATCTGATTTCACTAATAAATGACTGCACTAGTAGTCATTTTTAATTGAACAATTATAGGATATTGCACTGTCAGTTGATTATAGAAGTCATTTCATAAATGTCAAAAATCTCTTTAAATGAATTATGAAGCTCCAAAATAACTCCGGCAATCAGCCAGCAATAACACAATAATCTGTTTACTCTGTTGTCAGCTGAACTAGTACCATTTTTCCTTTGGGGGAGGAGGGAAGGGGACCTAAGATAGATAGGAGAAAGCAGTGGAGGGAGCCCTTTCTTAAGGATTATGCCAAAACACAGAGAGAAGCTACCATCTAAGCTGTGATTAATCAAAGAGTTTGAGTGTTGTTAAGAGATTAGTTATGTATTTTTTTTAAATTCCATTGCAAGGACATCGGTTACAAAGATCTGTATTTCTCCATGGGTACAAAAAAGAAAGATTAAAAAGAAAAGTTCAATAATTAGCCCTGTCTCAGTCCACTGCGATAATTTTGAGTATCTACACTTCCTGTGTGTGAGATAGATTAGTCAGTGATGCTCAATTCAAGAGGATTTGGGGGAGATGTCTTTTTATTCACACAAGGCAAAGCTTGAGGCTTAAGGGGGTAGTTAAATGTGGGAGCACAGAGCAAGGAGTCAAGGAAAGGATGTATCAGAATGTAACAAACGGAAAAAGGAAGGGATTTTAAAAAAGAGTCCTGCTGAAAAAGTCCTCCTGAGTCTTATTTTGACTTGGACTTAAACTTCTCCACTAGGCTAGAATGAATAAAAATTCCTCTTGAATTTTCCTTGGAATACCAGCACACCAAACCCCACTTCCAACATTAAAGTTAGGATCAATACTTCCAAAACTGGGTGGTAAGCTAACACTATACCCATACTAGAACAGTTTAGATGCTAGAGAAGCTTTTAGTGGTTTTATTAGTATGGTAATGACGATGTATTTCAGGATCAAAAGCTTTATAAGGAAGAGCAAGAACTTCCTCAGGCATATACATGCCTGATTAGTTTTTCACCTAGGATGTTCCTGGGAAAGAGATGGCAATTAGGGAAAAATTATGAAGTGTTTATTTTTTGTTTTGTTGTTGTTGTTTTGTGTTTTTTCAGAATTAAAAAATTCCAAAAAAGGAAAGTAGTGGTAGACAGAAAGAAGGGTCAAGTTCAAAACAGAAACAGTTGGTCACAAGAAAAGCTGACTCCATAAAATCAGAAAGGTTTTCTTCATTACCAAAAGTACTGACTTAGAATTTGGATTGCATATATTTTAACTTAATCACATCTATCATAAACACTTTTATATCATATATGACTAGAATGCAGTGTGTCATTGGTCAAATTATTGAACTTGACTGGCATCATGAAGTTTTGGGTTCCATTCTCTCTTTGATATTGATGTGACATAAAGTAGTCATTAAACTCCTTTAAGTCCCAGTTTCCTTAACTATAGAATGGGTATAATCATATTTCTAGTGCCTACCTTATAAGTTTGTTATTAAGATGAAACCTGAAAACACAGTTTTGAGGCAAGGGAGAATCGGGGAGTTTGTTGTTCAGTTGTTTTCATGTCCAACATTTCCTGACTTTACTTGTTTTTTGTTTGTTTGTTTCAAAAATAATGGAATGGTTTGTCACTTTCTTCTCCAGCTCATTTTACAAGTGAGAAAACTGAGGCAAATAGGGTTTAGTGATTTGCCCAGATTTACTCAATTAATAAATGCCTTATTTGAATTAGGAAGTAGAATCTTCCTGACTTCAAGTCTGGGATATATTCTGCTGTGATACTTAGCTGAACCTAGGAATCAGGAAGACATGAATTAAAATATAACCTTAGATGCATGATAGCTCTGTGATCCCCCCCGAAAAGATCACCTAACATTTATCTGCCTCATTTTCTTGAACTGCAAAATAGGATCATAAATGCATCTCCCTCCTAAGATTGTTGTGAATATCAAATGAGCTGATGCTTGATGCATAGTAGGTGCTTAATAAATGCTTCTTGTTCTATGAATTTAAATTTGTCTTTAATCTTTAAAACAGTATATATATCAATCATTTTAATATACACCCCCAAATGTGTTTTTCTCTGTATAAAGTTCCAACTCATTAAAAATCTGTGATTTATTTTTATTTTTTTAAGAATAGTAAGGAGCCTTTAAATGATCTTTTAAAAGGATCATTGCTTTGCTTGTCATACAATAGGCGCTTAATGAATTTTTGTTGATTGGCTGATTGACTAAAGATAATACCATCCCAATGTGTATAATTTCCTAGACTATTCCAGTGCTGATGAATGGATGGTAAGATTGAAACCAAAAAGGCTATCATTTTTTATTTTAAAAGAAATTGAAAATAAATTATTTTTCAGTCATTTTTTAATCATGTCTTACTCTTTGTGAACCCATTTGGAGTTTTCTTGGCAAGGTATTAAAGTAGTTTGCCATTTCCTTTAAATCATTTTACAGGTGAGTCAAATAAGGTTAAGTAACTTGACCAGGGTTGTAAGTGACTGATGCCAGATTTGAATTCAGGAAAGTTTTCCTGACCCCAAAACTGTCACTCTATCCACTGCAGCAATTAGATACATTAACAAAGAATAAAACCCTTCTAAATTTACCATGTATACTTTGCTTTACATAACTAGATCCTTACATAACTAGAGCTTAATATGTTAAGTTAATTTTGTAAGTCCAATTATATTTTCTCATTGACTTACATTTTAGTATTAGTATTTATTATTATTATTATTATTATTAGTGGTGGTGGTACATTAGTATTAGTATCAGAAACACTTTTATCTTCGTTTTCTTTTTCTTTTTAATTGTCTTTTTATTTACAAAACATATACATGGGTAATTTTTCCAACATCAATACTTGCAAAACCTTTTGTTTCAAATTTTCCCCTCCTTCCTCCCACCCCCTCCCCTAACTGGCAGATAGTCCAATACATGTTAAATATAATTAAACATATAAAAATATATTTAAACATATATTAAATCCAATATATGTATACATATTTATATAGCTATCTTGCTGCACAAGAAAAATCAGATCAAGAGGGGGGGAAAAAGCCTGAGAAAGAAAACAAAATGCAAGCCAACAACAACAGAGAGAGTGAGAATGCTATGTTGTGGTTCACACTTAGTTCCCACAGTCCTCTCTCTGAGTGTATATGGCTCTCTTCATCACTGCACAGATGGAACTGGTTTGAATCATCTCATTGTTGAAGAGAGCCACATCCATCAAAATTGATCCATCTATAGTCCTGTTGTTGCCGTGTACAATGATCTCCTGGTTCTGCTCATTTCACTTAGCATCAGCTCATGTAAGTCTCTCTAGGCCTCTCTGATATCATCCTGTTGGTCATCCATTTCTTACAGAGCAATAATATTCCATAGCATTCATATACCATAACTTGTTCAGTCATTCTCTAATTGATGGGCATCCACTCAGTTTCCAATTTCTTGCCACTACAAATAGGGCTGCCACAAACATTTTTGCACATGTGGGTCCCTTCTTTAAGATCTCTTTGGGAGGTAAGCCCAGTAGAAACACTGCTGGATTAAAGGATATGCATAGTTTGATAACTTTTGGATGGATAGCTTCACAGTTCCACAAGCATGTATCAGTGTCCCAGTTTTCCCATATCCCCTCCAATGTTCATCATTATCTTTTCCTGTCATCTTAGCCAATCTGAGAGGTGTGTAGTGGCATCTCAGAGTTGTCTTAATTTGCATTTCTTTGATCAATAGTTTTGGAGCACCTTTTCATATGATTAGAAATTCGATTTCTTCTTCTGAAAATTATCTTTATATCCTTTGACCACTTATCAATTGGAGAATGGCTTGAACTATTATAAATTTGAGTCAATTCTCTATATATTTTAGAAACGTGGCCTTTATCAGATCCTTTGGATGTAAAAACATTTTCCCAATTTGTTGCTTCCTTTATAATCTTGTTTGCAGTAGTTTTGTTTGTACAAAAACCTTTAAACTTAATATAATCAAAATTATTTATTTTCTGATCAATAATTATCTCTAGTTCTTTGGTCACAAATTCCTTTCTCCTTCACAGATCTGAGAGGTTATGTTCTTCTAATTTGTTTATGATATCATTCTTTATGTCTAGATCATGAACCCATTTCAACCTTATCATGGTATATGGTGTTAAGTGTGGTACAATGCCTAGTTTCTGCCATAATAGTTTCCAATTTTCGGAGCAGTTTTTGTCAAATAGTGAGTTATTATCCCAAAAGCTGTGGTCTTTGCATTTTTCAAACACTAGTTTGCTATAGTTATTGACTATTTTGTCCTGTGAACCTAATCTATTCCACTGATCAGCTAGTCTATTTCTTAGCCAATACCAAATAGTTTTGATGACAGCTGCTTTATGATACAGTTTTAGGTCTGGTAAAACTAGACCACCTTCATTAATACTTTCATTTTCATTTGCAAGAGGCTCCTAATACTTTGATATTTCCTCTCTTTAAGTCTTTGCCTCTTTAAATTTGCTAGAAAGTCTAGACTATTCAAATTCTTCAGAGGAGTTTTATAGTTTAAGATCCCCTTTTTCAATCAATTTACATAGCGGAAAATAATCCTTCAATAAATCAAATGATTGTTTCCAAATTTGACTGCATTGAAAATTTATGTTTTTGTATATCTTACTCTGCTCACACCAATCCCACCACTCCCTACTGAACCATTCTTCCCTGAAATAGCAACAACTGAACAATGCACAGTAGCATCTTTTTGCCCTCTCTTTCCTTTATAGACAGACAAATAAACTATGCTTACAGTTTAAAACCGTACTAAGACTTTTGGGATAGTGTGTATACATGGAGATAGTTGTACAGAATACCAGATTATTTATCCTTTACAGGTTCCAGAACCCAATAAAGGACAGGTTTAACAGGAAAATATATAGCTTTTCTATTGAAGTTCTTAAGATTCCTTACCTCCCAAATCATTCCCTTGAGTATATGCAATTGTGTACTATTATGACACACCAAAAAAATCATCAAAATTATATCACCAAAAGCCTGACTATCGTCTCTCTAAGATAGACAGGAAAATCACTAAAAAACTCAGAAAACAGCTACATAATAGTGATATTGAACTACTTCATTTCCAGTGAAACTATGTCAAGTATGTGTAATCTTATTTTTCTCTGATAATGTTCACTTCTGGAATGGAAAGTACAGAAAACTTATAGGAGTAATGGAAAAAAATCCCAATAAATCCCACCTTGAGAAGCAAGCTAAAATAGAAAAAAAAAACTGATTATATGTGATGGTTAGAACAATGACTCAAATATGGTTTGCTTTGTCCTGTCAGGGATTGAAGGCATAGTCTTAGACAAATTACTTAATTTGGTTTGTGACTTAGATTTTCTATCATTGTGAAATAACATTTACTAAGTGCTTACTATGAGAATAGCTGTGACATGTATCTATGGAGAGAATGTCATATGGAAGGGATTATCTAAGGATCAGGGTAAGTATGTGAAAGGTGCTGGGTAGCAATAATAAACATTTATAAAATGTTTGTCAGATTATGAAAAACTTGACAAATATTATTTTATTTGATCTTGATGAAAACCCTACAAAATAAATGTTCTTATTATAGCCATTTTGAAGTTGTGCTTCAGGGAGCATTTGAACTCATCTTCCTAACTCCAAAACTAGCATTATCTTCACTATGTGACTTGTCACTGGATGATATTGCCCTGGAATTTAAAGTAGTTCACAATTTATTAGAAGCAATACACAGAGACACAAATAACTATAATATACATTTAAAAAGAGCATCATGTATGAGACACACATCAATCAATTAATACACATTTATTAAGCACCTACCATATGCCAGATACTGTACTAACCATTGGGAATGCAAAAAACCCACAAAAATAGGAAATATTTAATAGAGAGAAGGCACTAGAATTATGAGGGGTTGGGAAGGCTTCCTAGAGAGAGGATTTTACTTGATACTGTTAGGAAACAAGGAAGGTAAGTAGTTGGAGCTGAGGATAGAAAGTTTTCTGGGGTAGCCAGAAAGAATGCCCAGAGCAAAAGATGGATTATTTTGTTCATTGAACAGCAGGAGGCCAATGCAACTGGATCAAAGAGAGAATATCAAAAAGTAAGGTGTAAGATTGGAAATGTAGGAGAAGACTAAGTTATGAAGGTCTTTGAATGATAAACAGAATTTTGTATTTGATCCTGAAGGCAATAGGAAGCCACTGAAGTTGAATGAAGGGGTGACATGACTGCATTTTAGGATTTGCATTTTAGGATGAACTGGAGTAGGGAAGATTCTTCAAACAGGCAGAATCAACAGCAGGCTATTTCAATAATCAAAGCATAGGTGAGGTGTGGAGCCTGTATGGGGGAAAGTAAGGATTGTGTTCAAGAGACATTGCAAAGGCGAAATTGGCAGAACTTGCCAACAGCTTAAATATTGGGAAAAACAGAGACAGCTAAGAAAGAGTGAGGAATCCAGAATGAATCCTAAATTGCAAACCTGAGGGACTGGGAAGATGGTGCTATCTCTTACTGTAATAGGTAAAGTAGGAGGGGTAAGTTAGGGATTCTATGTCAAGATGTCTGAAAGACAGTAGGAATTTGGGGTGAGATAGATTGCAGAGTTATCAGTGAAAAGATTGGGGCAACTAAGTGGCAAGGAGATAGAACGCTAGACTTGGAATCAAAAAGACTTATCTTCTTGAGTTCAAATCTGGACTTGAATGCTTATTAACTGTATGACCCTGAGAAGCCAATTAACACTATGTGCCTCATTTTATCATTTGTAAAATGAATGGAGAAGGAAATGGCAAGCTTTTCCACTAACTTTGTTAAAAAAAAAAAAAAATCCCAAATGGGATCACAAAGAATAAGACTGACTGAAAACTACTAAAAAACAATAAAACTTAGAAATGGAAATTAAACCCTTAGGAACTGATGAATCACCAAGCTAAATAATATGAGGAGAGATAATAAGGGAGACCAGGATGGAACTATGAGGGATACAGAGGGCATAATCCGAAAAAGAATCAAGCAACAGAAAACTGTGCTTAAACTTCATGTATAGCATATACACATTGCTTTATGAATTATGTTGGGAAAAAATCGGAACAAAAGGGAAAAACCATGGGAGAGAAAAAAAAAAAAACCAGAAAAAAGAAGTGAACACAGCATTGTTGACTTACATTCAGTCTCTATATTCTTTTTCAGGATGCAGATGGCATATTCTGTCCAAAGTGTATTGGGATTACCTTGGATCATTGAACCACTAAGAAGAAGCAAATCTTTCATAGTTAATCATTGCACATTCTTGCTGTTATTGTGTATGATGTATTCCTGGTTCTGCTTGTTTTGCTCAGCATTAGTTCATGTAAATCTTCTAGGCCTTTCTCACAGCAGCTTGTTCATCATATTTTATAGAACAATAATATTCCATTAGCTTCATATATTACAACTTATTCAGCTATTCCCCATTTGATGGATATCTTTTCATTTTCCAATTCTTTGCTACCACAAAAAGAGCTCCTACGAATATTTTTGAACATATGGGTCCTTTTCCCTCCTTTATGATTTCCTTGGGATACAGACCCAATAGTGACATTTCTGGGTCAAAGAGTATGCACAGTTTTATAACTCTTTGGGCATAGTTACAAAGTGCTCTCCAGAACTGTTGGATCATTTCACAATTCCACCAACAATGTGTTAGTGTCCCAGTTTTCCCTGTATTCGCTCCAACATTTATCATTATCTTTTCAGTGATCTTAGTCCGAAAAGTGTGGCGTAGTACTTCAGAGTTGTTTTAATTTGTATTTCTCTAATCAAAAGTAATTTAGAGCATTTTTTCATATAACTATGCATGGCTGCAATTTCATTACCTGAAAATGTCTGTTTATGTCCTTTCACTATTTATCAATTGGAGAATGACTTGCATTCTTATAAATTTGACAGAGTTCTTCACATATTTTCGAAATGAGACCTTTATCAGAAGCAGTAGTTTTAAAGATATTTTCCCAGCTTTGTATTTCCCTTTTGATCTTTTTCTTTTAGTTTTGTCTGTGCAAAACCTTTTTAATTTAATGTAATTACAGTTGTTCAATTTGCCTTTCATGATGTTCTCTAGTTCTTTTTTTTATCATAAATTCCTCCCATCTCCAAAGATCTGACACGTAAACTATCCCTTGTTCTCAATTTGTTTAAGGCATCATCCTTCACACCCAAATCATACACTCACTTTGACCTTATTTTAATATGGGGTGTGAGGTGTAGGTACCAAGTTTCTAACATATTATTTTCTGGTTTTCCCAGTAATTTTTGTCAAATAATGAGTTCTTATTTTAGAAGCTGAAGTTGGGGGGGGGGAGATTATCAAATACTAGATTACTATAGACCTTAATTATTGTGTCATATGCATCTAGTTCATTCCACTGATCCGCCATTTTATTTCTCAATCAATTCCAAATGGTTTTAATGACTCCTGTATTATAATATAGTTTTAGGTTTGGTACTGCCAAGCCACCATCCTTTGTAATTTTTTATTTATTAATTCCCTTGATATTCCTGCCCATTTGTTCTTCCAGATAAATTTTGTTTTTATTTTTTCTAGTTCTATAAAATAATTTTTGGCAAGTAGATTGGTATGACCCTGAACAACTACACCAATTTAGGCAGAATTGTCATCTTTATTATATTAGTTTGGCCTACCCATGAGAAATTGATATTTTTCCAATTGTTTAGATCTAATTTTATTTGTGTGAGAAGTGTTTTGTAATTGTCTTTATATAATTCTTTGATTTATCTTAGCAAGTAGACACCCAAATATTTTATTTTGTCTGTAAGTTATTTTAAATGGAATTTCTCTTTCCATCTCTTGATGATGGATTTTGTCAGTAATATGTAGAAATGCTGATGATTTGGGTGGGTTTATTTTATATTCTGCAACATTGTTAAAACTGTGAATTGTTTTTAGTAGGTTTTTGGATGATTTTCTAGAATTCTCTAAGTATATCATCATACCATCTGCAAAAAGTATTTTCTCATTGCCTATCCTAATTTCTTCAATTCCTTTTTCTTTTCTTATTGCTAAAGCCAACATTTCTAGTATAATGTTGAATAATGGGGGTAATAATGTGCATCATTGTTTAATACCTGATATCATTGGGGATGCATTCATCTCCTCTCTATTACAAATTATGTTTGTGGTTGCTTTTAAGCATATACTGCTTATTATTTTGAGGAAAGCTCCCTTTATCTCTATGCTTTCTAGAGTTTTTAATAGGAATTGGTGCTGTATTTTGTCAAAAGCTTTTTCTATTGAGATTATCATATGGTTTCTGTTGGTTTTGTTAATGATATGGTCGATTATGGTAATAATTTTCCTGATATTGAACCAGCCCTTCATTCCTGGTATAAATCCCACTTGGTCATAGTGTATTGCCTTGCTGAAAAGTTGATTTAAAATTTTTGAATCAATATTCTTTAGGGAAATTGGTCTGTAAATTTCTTTATCTGTTTTGGCTCTTCCTGATTTAGAGATCAGACATATTTGTATCATAATAGGAATTTGGCAGGATTCCTTCATTACCTATTTTTCCATATAGTTTACATAGTATTGGAATTATTTGTTCTTTAAAATATTTGATAGAATTTACTTATGAATTGATCTGGCTTGGGAGATTTTTTCCTAGGGAACTCATTAGTGGCTTGTTTAATTTATTTTTCTAAAATGGGATCATTTAAGTAGTTTATTTTCTTTTCCGTTAATCTGAGCAGTTAATATTTTTCTAAGTATTTATTCATTTCGGTTAGATTCTAAGATTTGCTACCATACAATTGAGCAAAATAGCTCCTAATTATTGCTTTAATTTCTTTTTCATTGGTGGTAAAGTTCACGCTTTTCATTTTCGCTGTTGGTGATTTGTTTTTTTCTTTTCTTTTTCTAATGAAATTAGCCAAAGGTTTATCTATTTTGTTGTGTTTTTTTTAATACTCAGTTTTATTAAATAGTTCAATAATTTTCTGAGTTTCAATTTTATTAATCTATCCTTTGAATTTCAGAATTTCTAATTTTCCATTTAATTGTGGGTTTTTAATTTGTCCCTTTTCTAGCTTTTTTTAGTTTCATGCCCAATTCCTTGATTTCCTCTTCCTCTATTTTATTCATGAAGCTATTTGAAGATATTAAATTTCTCCTAAGAATTGCTTTGGCTGTGGTCCTATCAATTTTGGTATGTTGTCCCATCATTATCATTCTTTTGGATGAAATTATGGATTGTTTCTCTGATTTGTTGTGAACTACAGTTTTTAAAGGATGATGATCTACAACTTCAAATTTAAATTCATAGAGATATATGTTAATGTGGAGAATGTTTTTCATGTATAGACTCTTAAAAATTTGTAAAAACCTAGGATGCAGTAAATTGCTTATAATAAGCAATATTTAGAAAATTACATGCAATATTGAAAAATGTCATAAGCATATTTCCCCATTTTTTGGATGTCTAATTAAAATGGAAAATATATATTATTCTACTATGTTTTGTTCTCTATAGGTAACATTAGCAAGCCTGTTTTAAAGAATAATTATAGAATATCTTATCAAAATGAAAACATCGGTTGATATATAAAAGCTGCCCTGAACAAAACCATGATATATGTGAAGATTGTTTTGTCATCTCATTTTATTTCCATGTCCTCTCCTCCAGGTTTATTTCAGTGTTATTCTCTTTCAAATAAATCAATCAGTTAAAAATCATTTAATCAGCATTTATTCTGTCTAGATACTATACTATGTTCAGGGGATATGAAGACAAAAAGAAAATATTTCTTGACTTTAAGAAGTTTACATTCTTTGAATTTTCCAAAGCACTAAATGATTTCATTTTGACTTTTAACAAACACTTAACTCAGACTGGATCTTTATCTCAGACTTTTTCCCCATAAAAATAAACCTACTTCATTTTCTATTTCCTTACTAGATGACTGAAGTTAACATGGAAAAATAATTCAAGATAAAGTATAAGTGACTGATACTAAGTCAATATGTCAATATTTCCTAAAATTTTTAATTAGTCTTTTGAAAAGGAATTACTTAGATGATGTAATTAACTCAGCATCATGAATATTTAATGGTGGGCTTTTAGATACAGTACAGGTTTAAGGAAAAAAATTGTGATTAGGCACCCTTTCCATTCTGCTATGTCAGATCATAAGGCAAACAATCTGCTCTGCTATGCCTTTCCAAATGACACTTTTATTCTGATATAGAATTCCATCAACAACTCCCTGAGTTTAGTCTTTCCCTTTCCATTTTACAAAATGCACATTCCATGGACAAAGCAGAAATGAGAACCTCATATGTCCATTTATAGCTCTTATTGTTTATTGTAATATTAAAACACTAATGAGATTTACATAGTTGTTTTTTCCAGCTACATTTTGTGATTTTGAGTCCTTAAATTTTCTGTCTCACTACATACTTTTTGTAAAGAGTATAAGGGGGAAGGAAGACTCCAACCTTTTAAGAAATTATGTATGGATATAAATGGAAAAGTAGTAGAATATTGGAAATAAATCCTCTTTTAGACACATATATCACACCTATTTAAAGTAGAAAATGGCAGAATAAAGGTAAGGACTCACATGAGCTCCTCCCTAAACACCTCCAGGTACTTTCAAATAATGACTAAATAAATTTTAGTGTCAGAACCCAGAAAAAAAATGCAGTGAAACAATTTTCCAGTCTAGGACAAAATGGAAGGTCAGAAGGAAATGTCTGTTGCACAGGGTGAGAATGGGACACAGGCTGGTGCAAGCCATGTCAGCATTGCCTCAGTCCCAGAAAACATATCTTAAAGCAGTTGGATCAGTCAGTAGTGGTGGTTTCCAGATCTCTCAGACCACAGACACCAAAGACAAATAATCAGGTCAGCAGGAAAGGTTTATTGCACATGGGTGAGAGTAAAGCACAGTCTAACTCCAGCAAACCCCCAGCAAACCAAGAGCATTCTTTGGGGAGCCACTGGATCATCAGTAGCAGCTTTCAGAGTTGTCAGCCCATAGATGGTAGGGACAACAAATAACTGGTCAGAAGGAGATTACAGGGGTCTCTTTGCTAGCACTGTCAGGATTCTGTTGCTTTGCCTATATTTGAATTCACAGCACTATGTGAATTGTCACAGTCCTGGGTGGCAATCCTAGGGTAAGGAGGAGCACCAGTGCTTGCAGCCACAGTGAAACATGGCTTTCCTCCCAGGTAAAGAGAAGAAAAAAGAGCTTATAGTTGCTCACACACTGGAGGACAGTCCAGGAGAATAGTAAATACACCAATCTTTAAATGATACTAATGTAGAAGAATGAAAACTCAGTCCCTAGAAGTGTTTTTGAAACCAGCAGCATAGATCCTCAGAAGCTTTGGACAGTGTACCCTCCATCCTGGAAGCAGAGCCCTATTGAAATATAGAGTCAATTTAGTTAAATAATAGAATGGAAAAATGAACAAACAACAGAAAAAGATTCTGACCATAGAAAGTTACTATGTAATAAGAATAATCAAAACACATAATCAGAAGAAGATAAAATCAAAGCTCCTACATCCAAAGCCTCCAAGAAAAATAAGAATTGAATATTAAATATAAGAAAATATAAGAATTGGGCCATGGGAAAGCCCAAAAGGAATTTTGAAAATCATGTGAAAGAGGTAGAGGAAAAATTAGGAAAAGAATTGAGAGTGATATAAACAAATAATGTAAAACAATGAACAGATTAGTAAAGAAGACACAAATACACACACACACACACACACACACACACATACACACAATACTGAAGAAAACAGCATTTCAGAAAAGAAACTATGCCAAATAGTAAAGGAATTACAAAAAGCCAATAAGCAGAATGCTTTTAAAAAGTTGAATTGGCTAAATTGGGGAAGAAAAATCCATTAAAAAAAGCAACTATTTAAGAGTAGAATTGAATAAATGAAAAAGAAGATACAAAAGAAGCTAATTCCTTAATAGCTATAATTTGAGCAAATGGAAGGATAATGATTATGAGAAATTAAAAAATAATAAAACAAAACTTAAAGAGTAAAAAAAAGAAAACAATGTGAACTTTCTCATTGAAAACAACTGATTTAAAAAATAGATTCAGGAGAGAAAATTTTAAAAAACATATATTTATTAAAAAAAAAAAATAAAACTTCTACCAGAAAACCATGATTAAAAAAAGAGCTTAGACATTATCTTTTTGAGAAATTGTCACCCATAAAACAAATAAAACTTGTCCTAATATTCTGGAACCAGAGGGTAAAATAGAAATGAAAAGAATTCACCAATCACCCTCTGAAAAAGATCCCCAAATGAAAATTCCCAGGAATATTCTAGCCAAATTCCAGAGTTCTCAAAACAAGGAGAAAATATTGCAAGAAGCCAGAAGAAAACAATTTAAGTATTGTGGAGTTAATTTAAGATAAGACAAGATTTAGCAGTTTCTACATTAATGGATCAGATGGGATTAGAATATGATATTCCAGAAGACAAAGGAACTAATATTACAACCAGGAATCACTAACACATCAAAACTTAATATAAATGTTCAGAGGGAAAAGTGGACATTAATTAAAATAAAGGATTTTCAAGCATCCTTGATGAAAAGACCAGAACTGAATTTTTTTAAAAATGACTTTCAAAAATAAGACTCCAGAGAAGCACAAAAAGGCAAACAGGAAAGAGAAATCATAAGGAACTTCATAAGATTAAAACATTTACATTCCCACATGGGAAAATGATACTTGTAACTCCTAAGATCTTTCTTATTATTAGGACAATTAGAAGACATACACACAAACACACACACACACACACATGCACATACACACACACACATGACACAGGCGTTAGTTGAATATGAAAGGATGATATCTTTAAAAAATAAAATTAATGAACAAAGAGAAGAATGTACAGGAAGAAAATTAAAGGGAGAGGTAGAATGGGGATAAATTATCAAACATAAAAGAGGCAATAAAAACCACTTTTTACACTGTAAGTGAATAGAGGGAAGAGGAGAGGAGGGAAAGTGAATGAACCTTTTTCTCCTCAGAAGTGGCTTAAAAAGGAAATAATATACACTCCATTGGATACAGAAATTTATATTACCGTATGGGATAATATAAGAGAAAGAGGTTGGGTGGTTCATAGAAAGTAGGGCAGACTAGGACAGGAGGTAGCCAGAAACAAAACACTTTTTAGCAGGTACAGGGTGAAAGGAGAGAGAATAGAATAAACAAGAGGTAAATACAATTAGCAAGAGTAATTGTGGAAATAAAATGAAGCAAGTTCTCTGATAAAGCCCTCATTTCTCCAATATATAAAGAACTGAGAAAAACCTTTTAAAAATGGGAGCCATTCTGCAACTGATAGATGATCAAAAGATAAGAACAGTGTTCAGATGAAGTACTTATAACTATTCATAACCATATTAAAAAAAAAACTCTAATCTACCATTGAATGGAGAAATGCAAATTGAAATAATTCTAAAGTATTGCCACATATCTATTAGGTTGTCTAATAAGACAGAAAAGGAAATGAAAAATTTTGCAGACAAATGAAACATTGAGGCAGTGTTGGTGATGTTGTGAACTGATTGAACCACTTTGTATAGCAATTTGGAACAGTGCCCCAAAGACTACAAAAC
This sequence comes from Sarcophilus harrisii, assembly GCF_902635505.1. Classification (NCBI taxonomy): domain Eukaryota; kingdom Metazoa; phylum Chordata; class Mammalia; order Dasyuromorphia; family Dasyuridae; genus Sarcophilus; species Sarcophilus harrisii. The sequence goes on from NC_045430.1 coordinate 112,776,582, forward strand.
GATCCATTTCCTTTGACCTAGCAATGCTATGACTAGCTCTGTGTCCAAAATAAATAAAAAACAAAAAGGAAAAGAACCTATATGTGCAAAAAAAAAAAAATCAAAATTGAGGGGGTATTCATCCCTTGGGGAATGGTTGAATACACTGTGATATGTAATTGTGATGTAATTCTTTATGTAAATGATGAGCAGAATGATCTCAGGAAAACCTGGAGACACTTTCATGACCTGATGCAAAGTAAAAAGTATGTATAAAGTGAAAGCAATGATGTAAGATGGTCAGCTGTGAATGACATAACTATTCTCAGCAATACAATAAGCCAAGATGACTCTGAAGGACTGATGATGAAAAAAACTATCTATCCCCACAGAAAAAACAAATGGTATCTGAATGCAGACCAAAGCAAAGTTTATTGTATTTTTGGAAAGTTTTTTTGGAGGATTTGGGTGTTTATATTTTCTTTCACAACATGACTATTATAAAAATTTGTGCATGATTGCACGTGTATAACCTTATGTGGAATTGCTTGCATTTTCAATGAGAAAAGGGAAGGAAGGGAAAGAATCTGGAATCCTAAAAGTTTTAAAAATAAATGTTAAATATTGATTTTACATGTAATTGAGGAAAAATAAAATAATAATTTTAAAATTTAAAAGTAGACAACTGGACTTGAGTATAAACCTGTCTCTGGTAAATTGAGGTTTAGTGCCTATAAAATCTATAACAGGCTTGTTGAGATGATTCACATGTTAAGTTTTTGACAGTGCATGTGCCTACACAGAAAGGTAAGTAATAATAAAAATGAATCCATTAAGAACAATGCCTAGGATGTCTGGCATTGATTGTACTACTAGGCAGTCTGAAATATAAGTTTATATGGTCAGTATTGGCAGAAAACAGGAAATACTACATTCTCTTTCAATGTTATCTCCATTTAATGCAGGGCTGGTTTCAATATTAGGAAAACTATTAGCATAATTGATATCAATAACCAAAGTAACAAAAATAATTTGATTACCTCAATAGATTCAGAAAAAGCATTTGGTAAAATCCAACATCCATTCCTATTAAAAACACTAGAGAGTATAAGAATAAATGGAGTTTTCCTTAAATTGATCAGTTAGCACCTACTTAAAACCATCAGCAAGCATCGTATGTAAAGGGGACAAACTAGAATCATTCCCAAAAAGATCAGGGGTGAAATAAGGTTGCCCACTATCACCATTATTATTCAATATTGCATTAGAAATATTTGCTTAGACCAGCAGGATGAATATAGAGAGGCTTGGAGAGACTTACATGAACTGATGCTAAGTGAAATGAGCAGAACCAGGAGATCATTATATACTTCAACAACGATACTGTTTTAGGATGTATTCTGATGGAAGTGGATTTCTTTGACAAAGAGATCTAACTCAGTCTCAATTGATCAATGATGGACTGAAGCAGCTTCACCCAAAGAAAGAATACTGGGAAATGAATGTGAACTGTTTTTTTTTTTTCTTCCTGCGTTATTTTTACCTTCTGAATCCAATTCTTCCTGTGCAACAAGAGAACTGTTTGATTCTGCACACATATATTGTATCTGTGACATATTTAACATATGTAAGACTTCTTGCCATCTAAGGGAGGGGGTGGAGGAAGGGAGGGGAAAAGTCGGAATAGAAGTGAGTGCAAGGGATAATATTGTAAAAAATTGCCCAGACATGGGTTCTGTCAATAAAAGATTATAATTATGAAAAAAAAATATTTTCTTAGGTCACAAGAGGAGAAGAGGAGATAAAAGAATTGGAATACATAATGAGGAAAATAAATTATCACTCTTTGCAGATGGTATACTTAGAGAACCCTAGAAAATCAACTAAAAAACTGCTAGCAATTTTAACTTCAGCTTTTTTGATTCATCCAGCCTAGCATTTCACATCACTTATTCTTTTACATCACTTACATTTACAACTTTAGCAAAGTTGCAGGATACAAAATAAATCCACATAAATAATCAACATTTTTATATATTACCAACAAAACTGAACAGCGAGACATTTCATTTAAAATAACTGTCAATAATATAAAATATTTGGGAGTCTATCTGCCAAAGGAAAGTCAGGAACTATATGAACACAACTACAAAACACTTTCCACATAAATAAAGTTAGATCTAATCAATTGGAAAAATATCAAGTGCTCATGGATAGGCTGAGCTAATATAATAAAAGTGACTATACTACCTAAATTAATCTTCTTATTTAGTGCCATACCAATCAAACTCCCAAGAAATTATTTTACAAATCTAGAAAAAAATAATAACAAAGTTAATCATAAAGAATAAAATGTCAAGAATTTCAAGGAAATTAGTGAAAAAAAATGCAAATGAAGGTCACCTACCTTTACCAGATCTAAAACTATATTATAAAGCAGTGCTCATCAAAACCATTTGGTACTGGCTAAGAAACAGAAGTCGATCAGTGGAATAGGTTAGGTTCACAGGACAAAATAGTCAATGACTATAATAATCAAGTGTTTGACAAACCCCAAAATCCCAGCTTTTAGGATAAGAACTCACTATTTGACAAAAATTTCTGGGAAAATTGGAAACTAGTCTGGCAGAAACTGTGAGTTGAAGAAATGTGCAGGAGAGTATCGAAAAGAAGTGTCATTTGAGAGATTATGGTTGCCAGGTTGAGATTGGATAAGTCATTTTTTTTATCATGAATTGTTTCTTTATGTTCATATCTTCAAATAATGAGAGATAAATCGATTCTCTATATCTTAAATTAACTTTCTGGGTCTGGTATCTTCTGGAAAGCATTGAGGTATTTCAGCAGATCACAGATAACAACTGATACAGTGGATTCCCTGAGGATGAATTAGAGAAGTTTACTGTAAAACTGAAGAGTGCCACAAAAATATTTTGTGGAAATGCAAGTACTGCACAGTGGTATGCTGTTTGCCTACTATGTACATCTTCTCCTTCTTAAATTGTCATTTTTTTTCTATTCAACAAGTAATTGATTCTGGACTATATCCTGAAGGATGATCAGAACAATTTGGTATTCTGGGAGTGATCAGAAATAGGTAAAAATATTTTGAAGATGAACCACTGTGGTTTATAATTTCATGAAGCAATGATTTAAGTACCTCTACAAGACTGCAGTAATATTACACAAGTCAAATATTCAATGACTTGTATTCATATAACAATGTATTTGTAGTGCAATGTACTCTCATATAATAAACATTCATATCTATATTTATACGGCAATTTTTATCAGACCTGAAAGTCTATTACATGTTGCCTCCTTGCATCTGGATGAGGTTGTTTGGTTCTGAATAAGTCTCATGAATATTGCATACTGCAGCCCATGCAATGGGTCTGTCAGATGGTAAAAATGCTAATGGTATATTATGACTGAGGAATTCCTAATGTCCTTATTTTTATTTTAACAAATGGCATAGGACCTCTGACTGGTGATATGAAGGGCCAGATGAAATACTTCATTTGATTCTCTTCCAATACTTCTTGCAGGGTTCCAATGTCCAGACTGATACATAAACAAGTGTGGCCCAAACCCAAAGTGATTATACAATCAAAATGCTATATTAATAACCTTATTTTTTTAAACTAGGATAAGCACATTTGAAAAGTACTACTGGAAGGGGAGCACTGGCTTTAGATCCAGTTAGGAGTCATGTCTAAGGTAACATAATTCTGGCAGTATTTTGAGTACTGGAAAGGGAAATTGAACCATCCTGAGTCCATTTTGGTAATTGTTCTCTGGTTGCCAGCACAACCAGAAAGAAGGTAATATTTAGACTGAGTACTTAACAAAATTTATTCACATAGACCTATGCTATTCATTTAAAAAGATAGGAATACATTTTATAACATTAATTGTGTAATTCCAAATATTTTCCCAAAATTATTAGAACGAATAACAGCTCTACTGCTAGAGAACATACTTTCTTCAGAGCTTCATTAATTTTTAATTTTTTGGTTTTCATCATTTAGACTGTTAAAAGGAGATTTTGTTTGGGATTTTGCACAAAAGCTGAGTTAAAAGAATTTTATTCAATACACCAAGGTAGAAAAGCATTGTGTAGACCAGACAGCATTCAACCACTGTTCTTCCTTCTTTGAGCCCAAAAATAAAAATCTGACTCTGCTTTCATTTTTTTTCTCTCTATTTGACAGAAAGTGATATGTCCAATTTCCACATTCTTTTCCAGTGTTAAGGTTCAAACCAGTTTTTATAGTTTTGTCTTTTATCCTCAATGAGAAGTAATTGCTCTTTACTTTCTGCCATCAGAATGGTATCATCTCCATATCTGAGACTGTTAATGTTCCTTCCAGCAATTTTAACTTTAGCTTTTTTGATTCATCCAACCTTGCATATTACATCACTTACTCTGCATCTTAAGTAAATTAATAAGGTGATAATATACAGAGTTGTCTCACTCTACAGAGTTGTCTCACTCTTTCCAATCTTAAACGATCCATTGTTCCATGTAAGATTTTAACTGTTGCTTCTTGACTTGAATATAGATTCCTCAGAGAACAATTATGATCTGGTATTCCCAAATCTTTGAGGACTTTCCATATTTTGTTGTGATACACATAGTCAAAACTTTTATTGTAGTCAAGGAAACAGAAGAAGATATGTTTCTGGAACTCCCATGCTCTCTTCATAATCCAATGAATATTATCAATTTTCTCTCTGTCTCTTTGAAAACCAGCCTGTACTTCTGATAATTCTTAGTTTGCATATTACTGAAGCCTAGTTTACAGAATCTTAAGCATAACCATGCTGATATGTGAAATGAGTGCAATTGTTGAATAATTTAAATATCCTCTGATGCTGCCATTTGCCAGTAATGGAATGTAAACTGATCCATCCCTGTTCAGTGGACACTGTTGAGTTTCCTGAATTTACTGACATTTTGAGTATAATTCTATTTAAGTGTCATATATAAAGCATCATCTTTTAGAATTTTAAATAACTCAGCTGAAATTCTGTAATCTCCATAAGCCTTATTGTTAGCAATGCTTTATAATATACTACTGATTTCATTCTTCAAAATGTCTAGCTCTAGTTCATTAAGAATAACATCCTATCATGATTATTGGCAATGTTAAAATCTTTCTTGAACTTTCATTGCCAAGATGGTTGAGTGAGGAAGGGAGCCTCTGAAGCCTTCTGAAATTCCCCTCCAAATAACTAGAAAACCATCTCAGAATTGATCTATGAGTAAGGAAGCAGCTTACAGCACAGGAAGAAAAGTCTGCCTTAATTGAGCAAGAGGGGAATGAAGTCCCGAGTAGCAACAGCAGCCAGTCTCAAAGCAGGTAATCTGTAACAAGGCTCCTGCACTAAGGCAACCCACCAGAGAAGCCCATTTTCAGCAGTCTGCTAGGCAAGGGAGTACTCTGTTTAGCACAGCAAGGCTCCACCCCAGAGACCCCAACTCCACACAGGCCAATAACAAGACCCTGACTCCACTGATGACCAGTGGTGAAGTCCTGCCCCTACCCAATAGCAAGACATGGTTCCTGGGGCCTACTAGCTAGGACACTCCATTTCTGTGCAAACCCAGAGCCCCAAAACTCACTCCTGGAGCAGAATAGTAGCTAAATCCAATGCTCAGAAGAGGCCAATGGGGAGGCTCCATACACCATAACAATTCAGAAGGGAAGCCTACCCTCTCTAGAGAAAACAAATAGCTAAAGCCCTAAAGACCAGTAAAAGCCAGCAATAAGACCCAGAGCCCCAACACAAAAAGAAGAACTTGACTATATAAAGTTACTATGGTGATAAGGTGGCTCAAGGCATAAACTTAGTCAAAATGGTTACCTTTGAAGTATCAAAGAAAAATGCAATTTGGTCCAAAATGAATTCTTTGAAGAGCTTAAAAAAGGATTTTAGAAAGCAAGTTAGAGAAATAAGAAAAATTGGGAAAATAAATGAGTAGGGTAATGTACTTTCTAGAGCCCCCAAGGTAGGGTGCCAAAATATACCATCCAGACTAGCTCTCTGGAGGATCTCAGAACCAGCCTGAGTGCTTGGTCTTAGTGGAGGAGTGATGGGGCAGGAACCCACTAGAATGGTCAAACATGAAGTCCCAATATTTCAAGTCCTCTCAGCCCTTAAATATCTTAGTATGATTCCATCATTACAGCACACTAAGCATGTGCCAACTAGAGAACCATTACATCACCACATCACACCGAGCATGTGCTAACTATAAGCACCCTGCTATTAATATATAAATGCCTCTCTTACTGTAAGTAGCTCTGCTTCAAGTAGAACACAGATTGTCAAGCCACACCCTGAGATGCCCCAAGGGGAGATGAAAGCTGAACCAGACATTGTCAGCAGGTTCCCTCTGGGCTGAAAAGTCTTATACCTCACCAAGAGTCCCCCCACTGTCTGTGGCTCTCTACATATTAATATAATAGAAATATGAAAAAAAAAGTCTATAGAATGAGAAAAAATATACAAAAGTTTGCCAAGAAAAATAACTCCCTAAAAAAAATTGGTCAAATGGAAAGGGAAGTCCAAAATCTCACTGGAGAAAACAATTTCCTAAAAATTATAGAAATTAATGACTATGAGATATCAACATATAATAAAAACAAAATCAAAAGAGTTTCAGAAACTCTTTTCAGAAAAAAATGCAAAATAACACATTAGAAAACAACTGATCTAGAAAATAGATACAGGAAAAATAATATAAAAATTACTGGATTACTTAAAAGACATGATTTAAAAAAAAAAAAAAAAGGCTTGGACAATGTATTTCAAGAAATTGCCAAAAAAAAACTGCCCGGAAATATTAGAACCAGAGGGCAAAACAGAAATTGAAAGAATTTATTTATCACCTCATGAAAGAGGTATCAATATCAATATGAAAACTCTAAGGAACATCATAGCCAAATTCCAAAGCTCACAGATCAAGAAGGAAGTATTGAAATCAGCCAAAAGCAATTTGTTTCATAAGAACAAAATTAAGTGGTAAGAAGTAAAACTGCACTGGGGGAAATTGAATGGGGTAAATTATCCCACATAAAAGAGGTATGAAAAAATTATTATAACAGAGGAAATTATGAATAGGGTGGGGTTGCAGGCAAAGGTTAATCCTTACATCAAACTGGGCTCAATGAGGGAAAAATATACACATTCAGTAGGATATAGGAATCCATCTTATCTTATAAGGAAATAAAAAGGGACGGTGATAATAAAATGGGGAAGGAGGGAATGATAAAAAGGAGGGCATATTGGGGAAGGTGAAAATCAAAAACAAAACATTTTTGAGAAAAGAAAAGATGGGAGTAAAAGAAAGGGAAAAAATAGCATGGAGGGAAATACACAGTTATCTTAATTATAAATGTGAGTGGGATTAACTCATCAATAAAATGGAAGCAGATAGCAGAATAGATTAAAAATCAGAATCCTGCAATATGTTGTTTACAAGAAACTATCTGAAGCAGAGAAATACACACAGAGTAAATGTAAGGAGCTGAAGCAAAAGCCATTGTGCTTTGGCTGAAGCAAAGAAAACAGACTTGGCAATCATGATCTTAGACAAAATAAAACCAAAATATATATCTAATTAAAAGGGATAAAGAAGGAAATTATATTTTGCTGAAAGTACCATAATGAAGTCATATCAGTAGTAAATATATATACACCAAATGGTATGGCATCTACATTTATGAAAAAAGATATTGAATTAGTCACAGGAGAAAATAGATAATAAAACTATACTAGTGGGGTGCCTCAATTTAGCCCTCTCAGAATTAGATAAACCTAACCAACCCCCCTCTCCCCAAACAAGAATATAGTAAAGGTGAATAAAATTCTGGAAAGGTAGATATGGTGGATCTCTGACAAAAATTAATAAGAATTGAAAGGAATATACCTTTTATTCAGTAATACATGGCACCTACAAGAAAACTGATCAAATATTAAAACACAGAAATCTCACAATCAAATGCAGAAAAGCAGAAATCCTTTTCAGATCATAATGCATTAACAATTACCTTCAATAATGAATAATAGAAAGAAATATTTAAAATCAATAGGAAATTAAATATTTTAATCCCCCACAAAACCCAAGTTCTTCAAAGAACAAATCATAAAAATAATAATTTCATTAAAGAAAATAACAACAATGAAACAACATGCCAAAAGTTATGTGGTTCAAAGTGCTACTTAGGAAAAAAATTATCTCTAAATCATTGCATCAATAAAATGAGAAAAGGCAAATCCAAGAATTGGGGATGCCATGAAGAAAATAGAAAATGAACAAATTAAAAATCCTCAATTTAATAACAAATTAGAAATTCTGAAAATGAAAGGAGAGATTAATAAAATTGAATATAAGAAAACTATTGAACTAATAAATAAAACCAGAAGATGGTTTTATGAAAAAAAATCAATAAAATAGATAAACCTTTGGTTAATTTGATCTTAAAAAAAAGAAAAAAGAAAACAAAATCAAAGCATCAAAAATGAAAGGGTAAATTCATCGCCAATGAAGAGGAAATTAAGACAATTGTTAGGATCAATTTTGTCCAAGTATTTAGCAATAAATTTTATGATTTAAATGAAATGGATGAATATTTACAAAACATAAATTACCCTGATTAAGAGAAGAACAAATAAAACACTCAAATAACCCAATTTTAGAAAAGCAAATTAAACACATGAACTCCCAAAGAAAAACATCTTGATAACCAGATGTATCAACAAGCAAATTCTACAAGACATTTAAGGAACAATTAATACCAATACTATATAAACTATTTGGAAAACTAGGCAAAGAAGAAGTTTTACCAAATTCCTTTTATGACACAAGCATGATGCTGATACCTAAATCAAGAAGAGTCAAAAGAGAGAAACAAAATTATAGAACAATTTTCCTAAGGAATATAGATGCAAAATCTTAAATAAAATATTAGCAAAGAGATTTTGGCAACTTATCACTAGGATAATACACTATGATCAAGTAGGATTTATACCAGGAATACAGGATTGGTTCAATATTAAGAAAACGAATAACACTTTATCACTAAGCAAACTAACAGAAATCATATGATTATTTCAAAAGATTTGGGAAAAGCCTTTGACAACAAATAACATCCATTCCTGTTAAAAATACCAGAGAGCATTGGAATAAATGAAGTTTTCCTTAAAATGACTAGTATCTGTCTAAAACCATCAGCAAGCATCCTATTTAATGGGGATAAACTAGAATCATTCCCAATAAGAGTAGGGGTGCAACAAGGTTGCCCACTATCACCATTACTATTCAATATTGCGTTAGAAATGCTAGCTTTGGCAATGAGAGAAGAAAAAGAAATGGAAGGAATTAGAGTGGCCTCATCAGAAGCTATTTAGTTTTTTTCAGTTTTTTTCTTTGGGATGTTTTTAGTTGCACAATACTGCCCATCTCTTTCCACAATTCTTCAGACACTCTATATACCAGATATAATCTCAAATCTATTTATTTGATCCAATTTACATTCTCAAGAGTTGATATTTGGGGGGGGGCGTTGATATTTATGTAATATATGCTACTTCAATTTTAATCTGAATTTTACAATAAAATTCTCATGATCTGAGCCACAGTCAGTTCTAGGTCTTGTTTTAACTGACTTTATAAAGCTTTTCTATCTTTGGCTGCAAAATATAAAATTAATCTGATTTCTTTATTAACCATCTGGTGATATTCATAGGAAGAGTTACCTTTTGAATTATTAGAAAAGAATGTTTGCTAGGACCAATTAAATAAAATTATTATATTTAATTTAATTTAATTTAATAATTAAATAAAATTAAATGTTAAAATAACTAAACAAAACTGTATTAGTCTCTGTCCTGCTTTATTTTGTACTATAAATTCAAACTTCACTATCATATAGCACATTCCATAGTGCTATTGTCATATCTGTTTTATAGATGAGGAAATTGAGACTGATAGCAGTAGTTTGATGAGTGTTCTGAAGTCTCTAAAAGTTGTTTCTCAATCTACTGACTTCACTATATATACTTTTATACTATGCAAGATTATCTGAAATCATCTCTTTCATCATTTTACAGTACAATTCGATTCCATTAAATTAACTAATTCATCTAATCCTCAATTTTCTCAGGAAATCTAATGCAACCCCTTATATTCTAACTTCTTTGTTTATTGTTTGCCTTAATCTCCTATAACCATCCATTCCAGATTAGAATGTATTTTATTTGTACTTCTCTCAGTTTATTTATACTCCTCTTAGTATAACCTTTCACTCTAATCCCCACTTTATCCTTACTTGGGGTACTTTTGTGTTTCAGTGAATAGAGTGTGGGGCTTGAAGTTCAAATATCTCAGAAACTTCCTAGCTGTAGGAACCTGAGCAAGTCACTTAACATTGTTTGCCTTGGTTTTGCATGTTTATAATGATTTGAAGAAGGAAACGACAAACCACTTCAGTATCTTTGCTAAGAAAATTCCAAATGGTGTCAAAAAGAGTTGGGCATGACTGAAAAATGATTAAATCCTTCTTTGTTGCCCTTTGGAATTTAATGCATGTCTATTTAAATACATTTCTATTAAAAATTGGGTTGATATATTTCAAAAATGGTTATACATTAAGAAAACAATCAGCCCAGTTAATCTTATAAAAAATTTTTAAAAAAGAGGAAAAAGCCTTTTACAAAATTCAATACTCATTTATCCAAACATCCTAAAAAGGACAGGCACAGGGAGATCTTTTTAATATTGTATACAATATATATCTAAAAGAAAAATGAGTTTCATATACAACGAGGATACACTGGAAACTTTCCCAACAAATACAGGAGTAAAACAAGGAAGTCAATTCTGATTATTATTTCACACAATTACAAACATCTCAGAAATAGAAATAAGATTATTGAGAGAGACTAAAAGAGTAAAGATAAATAAGGAAGAACCCATCTCTTTTGCTGATGGCTTGATGGTTTACTCAAAAATTTTTGGTTAATTACAGAAGGCATTCATTGAAATAACAAATAGCTTAGCAATACAGGACACTGTACAATAAACTTTAAGAAATTTCAGCAGACATTTAACAATAAAATGTAAAAAGCAATAATATAAAAGAAAATTCTATTGTAAATAATCATAAAATCTATAAAATATTAAACAAAACATAAATAAAGAGAAACATCAAAAAAGTGTGTGAATTGATTCATTATAAAGCAAGCAAAATGAGGAAAACAATAAATACAATTACTCATAGACCACATATCAAATGAAAAGTATGAAACACATCAAAATAAATGCTGCAAAATTTCAAAAAAACAAGTCTGGGCCAAAAGAAGACATGAACAAAGCTATTTTCACTCCCACTTTGTTTTTCTGAAGAAGTGAGAGGGCCATGAGTGTGGTACATTACACATATTTTTAGAGCTTTTGATATATTGATAACTTCTGATATTGTCTTCTTTTTCAATTTTCTATACTGATATTATAGAATCACCATTAGAGTAGAAGAGATATTGATTTATGGTGCTATAAACATGACAATTAAGCCTTATTTTACAAACTTTGTTTGTTTTACAAACAAAAGGCTAATTTCTAGAAAACTAATGAATGAATGAGTTTTTTTAAAGGGTAATAATAGAATGTGAGTGGTCATTTACTTAAAGAGAGAATAAGTGATAGAGAGAAGAAAAGTGAAGAGAATTTCTTTCACTTGATGAAAGTCAGATCAATAGTGGAAAAATAAAGAAATAAAAATTTAAGAGTCTTTTAACTAGAGAGGGTCTTGAGTTCCTTACAGGTAAAGCACAATTGAAAAAAAAAATCTAAACATGTTTCTCTATAAATAAATAAGATTTGAAGAGAAGGAATCCTTATAGCTGTTTTTTAACATGTTGCCAGACCTATATCTTTATCAATGAATCAACTAATCAGTCAGCAAACATTTGTTCCCTACTATGTGCTGGGCACATAGAAAGACAAAAGTGAAATAGTCTCTGTTGTTGAAGAGCTTATATTCTGATGCATGTGCTTATATTGTATACCACAGCAATCTCAATAGAATCTATCACCTTAATATTAAAAGTGAAATCATACAATAATAACTAACATTTATGTAATGCTATGTGCCAACTAAATCAAGTTACTTTTATAATTAAGTTAAGAGAATTATAAAATAAAAAAATGAGAGTGGGGATCACAAAGATAAAAGTAGGAAATTTAATTATATAATGTTTTCTATATAAAGAAAAACATCAGTGATATTTAGATAAGAAGGAAAATTTTTAATCATCTAAAATTCTATAGTCAAATATTTCTGAGCCTAATATATGATAGTCAAAGTATACTCATACACACATATGTAATATATATACAAAATCCTACATAGTAGAAATACCCCTTACTACTATACATATATAAGCATACATATGTATATATATACATATATATAAGTATTTATAAACATATACCAAATTATATATTTACATATACATATATTCTGAAACAATTCCATTATATTGAAGTACATATATTACATTTAGTTAATCAGCTTCTAATTTGATTGATTTTCCTGTTCATTTCTATATCCCAGCTCCCAAATGTTGCTATAAATACTTTGGCTTATATGTAACTTTACATCCTTTCTCAAAATTCCTGAGAAAGCTTGTTTGTAGATATATGTATATGTCAATATATCTTCTTTTGTGTGTCTAGATATCAACACATACCTATATCTAGGGACACACATATACATTTATCTAGATATAATTACATATGATATATATATATGTACATGTTTATAAACATTTATGATGTTTATAATTTTAGTATAGATGTGCATGTATAGTAAGTTATGACATATATGAACATGAATATATATGTTTGTACATATATTTGAGTGTATACTGCACAGAACTTTGGGGTTTTCTATCTCATTTTTGTCTGTATTTGAAGAAATGATTATCTTATTTGATTTTTGATCCACCTAATCTTTTTATTTTATTCTTTTCAAAATTTTTTTATTTGAAGAAACAGAATAAGAAAAAAGAAAAACAATTCAAAACAAAATGAAACAAAACAAAAGAGAACATTGTCATGTGCCCAGCAGAGGATCAGGGAGAATTTAAGATACCAATTTAAGAAAGTATATATATATATATATATATATATATATTAGTAAAAGAAATTATATTCATGAGTGTCTGTCATTACTTACTTGTATATTGTCCTTTTGTTCTCTACTGCATACCTTTTTAATTTGCTTTTTCCCCTCTCACCCCTCCCACACCCAAGCAAGCTACAGTAAAAAAAAAAAAGATATGTTTAAGCATACATTTGTAAATGCACACACACACACACACACACACTCACACATGCACACACACACCAGATATGCTCACATGCCTTCTATCCCTGCTGATTCTTTGATTAAATTCTGTTCCATAACTCCCTTATATTTTCCCCCCATCCTTTGCTTCCCCATCTGTCCGGTCCTCCCCCCCTTATTTTTTATTAATTTTGGAGAGTGCCATACCCTTCAGGGCATATATGTAGTGCTGCCTATTGAACCTATTCCTGATGTGATAAGTTCTCAAAACTACAAGTCCTCCCACCTCTAGTGCTTCTGTGTCTATTCCTCCTTTGCACTTTATTTGTATAACATGATTATTATTTTTCTTTACTCTGCCAATATTTCTTTTGAGTTATCCTATTCTTGATATAAATCTTATACATAAAGTTTGCATTTCCCATGTAAAAAATAAACAATTTGTTGATATTTAAACAGTTTGTCCATGTTGAGTCCTTAAAATTAAACTTTGATAATGACTCTTTATTAGTTAAATTTTCTGTTAATTTTGGTTTTGGTTGACAGTCTTGAAAATCTGCAAGTTCACTGAATGTTCATTTTTTTCTCATTCAAAGTTATGGATAATTTTGCTGGATATGATTATTTTGGGCTGCAGGCTTAGTACTTTTGCTTGTCCGTAGTTGTGATTCCAGGACCTAAGGTCTTTTATTGTAGTTGCTGATAAATCTTGTACAATTCTAATTGGAGCTCCAGTATATTTGGATTGTTTTTTTCTTGTTTCTTGCAAAATTTCTCTTTGATCTGGGGTTTTGAAATTTGGCAATAATATTGTTATGTGTTTTCCACAAAGTATCTCATTTAGGTGATCATTAGTGGATTTTTTCTATTTCTACTTTCTGCTCAAATTCTATCATTCCAGAACAATTTTCTAGGATTATTTTCCTGCATTATTGGGTCAAGGTTCTCTTTTTAGTTACAACTTTCTGGCAGTCCAATTATTCTTATATTTTCTCTTCTTGATCCATTCTCTAGATCTGTCATTTTTCTTATGTTTCACATTCTGTTCAATTTTCTCATTTTTTATAATCTGTTTTTTTATTTCTTGCTATCTCATAGCTTTATGGCTTCCCCTTGTCCAACTCTAATTTTCAGAGTTATTTTCATTTTTGAGACTCTGTTCTTCTTTTTAAAATAATTTAACTTTTTTCATAATATTCTTATTTTTCATAGATCATTCTATATTTTTTCTTTAGTTTTTCCTCAATATCTCTCATTTGGTTTTTGAATTCTTTTTTGAGTTCTTCTAGAAATTCTCTTTGAGCAAGGAGAAATTTCATGTTATTCTTTGGTGTAGAAACTTTTTCTTTCCTTTTTTTTTTTTTTTTTTTTTTTTTTTTTTTTACTAAAGTGTCTTCATTTGAAGATGAACCCCAGTCTTTCTTGTCCCCGTAATATATTCAGTGGTGGGGTTCTCTCTTCTTTGCTGGTTCATAATTTTTTTTTAGTAAGAAGTATTAGTGTAAGCACCTTTATTGGGGGGAGAGGGGGGAGAAGCAAGCTTCTCTTCAGCTCTCCCTTTTAACCAGGGGTTTGCAGCTCCACCCTCCTGCAGTGCCCATAACCAGTAACCTCCCTGCTCCATTGTTTCTGCACTCATCAGGTGCTAGTTCCTTCTGTCCCAGGCTAGCATTTCCTCAGCATAGCTGTGCCTGACCCAGGTTCACTCTGTCTTTTTGGACTCAAATCTCCACTTGACAAACAGTCCAGTAGGTGAAAGTCTCTGTGGTTCCTGCTGAGGCTTCAGTCATAACTATTTAGCTCAAGGAGTCCCAACTTAATATTTTTGCAGAACTAACCCAGAGGTGTTTGCACTGCAGATAGGTAAGATACTTTCAATAACTATTTAACCCTCTGGCTCCAGGATATTAGGGAAATGTTCCTTGATTTCTTTAAATATGCTGCCCCCAAGAATGTTTGTGGCAGTCCTTTTTGTAGGGGCTAGAAACTGGAAATTGAATGGATGCCCATCAATTGGAGAATGGCTGAGTAAATTATGGTATATGAATGTTATGGTATATTATGGTTCTGTAAGAAATGATGATCAGGATGAATACAGAGAGGCTTGGAGAGACTTAAATGGACTGATGTTAGGTAAAATGAGCAGAACCAGGAGATCATTATACACTTCAACAACAATATTATATGAGGATCAGTTCTGATGGAAGTGGCTATCTTCAACAATGAGAGGATCCAAATCAGGTCCAATTGATCAGTAATGAACAGAACCAGCTACACCCAGCAAAAGAACACTGGGAAATGAGTGCGGACCACAATATAGCATTCCCACTCTTTCGATTATTGTTTGCTTGCATTTTTGCTTTTCTTTTCACATTATTTTTACCTTCTTTCTAAGTCTGATTTTTCTTGTTCAGCAGCTTAACCATATAAATATATATATACATATATTGTATTTAAAATATACTTTAACATATTTAACATGTATGGGACTACTTGCTATCTAGGGGAGGGAGTGGGGGGAGGAAGGAACAGTAGTTTTTGCAAGGATCAGTGTTGAAAAATTACCCATGCATATGTTTTGTCAATAAAAAGCTATAATAAAGAAAATGCGGCCCAACTTTTTTTTTTTTTTTAAATCATGGCTTTTAAGGTAGTCCAATCCTTCTTTAATTATCTCTCTTGGATCTATTTTCCAATGAACATTTATATATTCTTCTATTTTTTTCATCCTTTTGATTTTGTTAGACTGAAGCTTGATATACATAGTCATTAGCTTCCACTTGCCCAATTCTAAATTTTGAGGAATTACTTTCTTCAGTTAGTTTTTGTACTTTCTTTTCCATTTAGCCAATTCTATTTTTTCAGAGGTCATTTCCTTCAGTGGATTTTCCCCTTACACTTGAACAATTATATTTTTAAGGAGTTTTTTTTTTATTCAGTCAATTTTTGTGCAAGTAGATTCAGAGATATTGTTCAGTTTGAGGTATCACATTTAAAGAAAGAAATTAATAAGTTGTAGTATATTTAAAGAAGCAAAACTATAAAGGCAACAACTTCAATTCCATACCATAATATGATCATTTAAATTTATTAGGGATGTTTGAGTTTGAGAAGAGATTATTTAGAGGGCAAGAGATCTGACTTTGATAATTTGTCAGGTTGTCTTGAGAAAGTAGGGCAGCTAGGTGGCACAGCAGATAGAATGAGGGGCCTGGAGTTTGTAAGACTCATTTTACTGGGTTCAAATCTGGTCTCAGACATTCACTAACTGTATGACCTGAGTAAGTCACTTAAGCTTCAGTTTTCTCATCTGTAAAATAAGCTGGAGCAAGATATGGCAAACCAGTCCAGTATTTTTGACAAAAAAACAAAAACAAATAGGGTCATGAATAGTCAGACAAGACTGAAAAGTGACAACAATAACAACATGAGAGACAGTGAAATCATTCAATTTGTCTCTAGGGTGAGGAAATAAAAATGAGTGAAAATTGTAAAGAGGCAAATTTAGCCTTGATTTTTGGAAAACAAAGTTCCTAATAAAGTTATTTAAAAGTGTAATGGATTACCAAGGAAGAAATGAAATCCCCCTCATTGTTAGTCTTAAAGCAAAGGATGAATGACCACTTGTCATATATTATATGTTGATGTCAGTCTTCTTTTTTTATAAATAAACACTATATGATGGCTGAGAACTCTTCCTACTCTGAAATTCTGTGAGTCTGTCAGTAGTACTTTGTGGAGGATTCATTCAGCAAGTATTTTTTAAACATTTTAAATTTATACATGGCAGTTAGGTAGCAAAGTGAATAGAGTACCAGGCCTGAAGTTAGAAAGATCTGAGTTCAGCTCAAGTCTTTAGTTCTCAAACATTAAATGTATGAATGGACATGTCATTTGATCATGTGTACCTCAGTTTTTTATATGTGAGCTGAGCTGGAGAAAGAAACAGCAAACCATTCCAGTATCTTTGCCAGGACAACCTCAAAAAAGGTCACAAAGAATCAGACATGACGGAAACAACTGAACAACAATATATAATTATCCCTTCCATATCACTGGGGTTAGGGTCCAGGAGCTCCCTCTATCTGGAAACTCTGTGTAAAATTTTTTGACCTTGTCTTTATATTAGAGAAGAAGTCTAAATTGTTATAGTATTAAATAATAATCTATGTTCATGCTGTACAATACTATACATATTTCTGAGTTTCTAAACTTTTCCTGTGTTGTCTACAAGTCTTAGTATGTCTTCTTCAGCTGCTACAAAACTTGCAAAAATTGCCACTTAAATTCTTATACCCACCCATGGCATATTGACATCATGATGGGGAAAGTCAATGTGGAAGAGATGACTGAATATGAGACACTGTTTTAGTCTTGGTGAGGGGAGATGCTTTAGACAAACTAATAGATATTATAAGCATGTTAGAAGATTTTGTATTTACAATGATGGAAACCAAAAAAAAAAAAAAAAAGAAGAAGAAGTTTGTAATAAACAGCTTTAGTTTTAAGTATTTGAGCCATAATGGAATAGTACTAAGAAATTCTATAGATCTTCAGACTCAGCTATCTTAAACAGAGAAAGAGTTTGGTGATGATAGACAAATTGATAAATTGTGTTTTGCAACCCAATATGGGGTCTCATAATTGAATGTGGAGGGTTACAAAATCATGATTTATTATCGGCAAATATTTGATTTGGATGTTTATTTTATATATCTAAATATCGGAGTAATACAAAATTTTGGGGGGTGAAAAGGGTTCATGAGTGGAAAAAGTTTTAAGAACTCCTACTATACAGAACAAAATTCTTGACTTCTATTATGGACTGCAAATGAAGGGAACAAAAATGAAAATTATCTGTGATTATCCCAAAGTTGCAGGCTTCTGGATCACATGCCATACCTAGGCAAGGAAGGGGGCATTTTTTTTCACCTAAAAATAATTAGGAAATTTTCCTCCAAAGACCAGCTTTAAAGATAAGCAAAGTTTCTGTAAGTTAAAAAAAATTCCTTATTAAATAAATAAATATTTATATATACACACCGATACACACATACACACACACATACATAAATGAGCACATAATTTACATTCATATTATAGAAAGAACTTACTAACAGTAGTATTCTCATAGGAATTAAATCAATTATACTATGGGTAACAGTAGAATTCAAAGATGTCATGATTCTTCATTCTAGTGTTGATGAAACTGAACGATATTAACCTTTTCACTTGCACTTACAGAGACAAGTGAAGACGATATGTTTTAACTACTGCACATCCATGTTTCCTTCTTTGCCCAAGGGCTTCTACAATTATCTAGCACTTCAGAGTTAATTTCTTTAGCATGTTTGCCTCATTTTTACTTTTCAATATTTCAGCAACACTACTACCTCATTAGCTTCTTTTTTGTTAAAGAAAAATTTATAAGGACATATAGACTAATTATCCTGTTATAGATTATTGAGCAAATCTTTGTAGCTATTCCAAATATGTTGGCACTCTTCTGATGTAAATTACTTTTTCACTCTTTCTTTTGTTTTATGCTAGATATACTACTTACAGGAAAAGGGGTTTTTTCTCATTATAAATTATATATTTAGCTTCTTCTTTTGGGATAGGGGATAAAAAAGGAAGAAAATGTAGAGATTATGTTTATCCTATTATTTTAGATAAGCTTAAACACATCAAATGCTGGGCTTTATCACTGCATATTTATTGCTTTAAAACTAGATTTTTAAAAAATAGACAAAATAAAATATTTCTGGGATTTTCTTAGAACACAGACAAGAGTCAGTTAGGATAAAAATCTTGTATAACTTTCAATCTATCACAGATTAATCAGTATAGTAAAGCACCATGAAATGTGGGAAGCAGAAAATCTCTAGAACTATTTAGTAAAAGTAAAGCATATACCCTTGCTATTTCAGTGAATAACATTTTCTTCATTAGATAATTGCACATATGAAAAGAGAATTTGAAATGAAAACAAATTATGGTACATGACTTATATAAATATTTGTGACTATCAATAAGAAAAGATTCCCTAAGTAATGTAAAATAGGTTAGAAAAATCAATTGTGTAAGTACAGTTTGGTGAAACCTAGTTTGAAAAGACAAGTTAATATGAACCCCAAATATGAAAGATGCTATAGAAGCATAGATTTCAGATCAGTGAAAGTAATGTTATTATTATACTCTGAATTAGTTTGGTCAAATACAGACTATTACATTCAATTCTAAGAATCAAATATATATTAAGACATGTTCATAAATGAGAGGACAACAAAATATTGAGTGGCCTGGGAATCATGCTATGTAATAAACAATTGAAGCAACTTGTTTCATTCAGCCTCAAGATAAGATATATGGAATTTAGGATAACTGTCTTCAATGTTTGAAGTATTATTATGCAGAAGAGAGTAAAGACATGCTATATGTTACTAGCAATGGAAAACTGGAAATAATGACTGGAAATACATGCATATTATTTTTCATGTTGCATTAATTATATGTGTAAATTGACATAACATGAAAAATAATATCCTGACTGTTAGAACTGTTCAGTTATAAAATAGTTTAAGCCAATAAGTTGCAAGTTCATTTTTATTGAATGTATGTAATTTCAAGAGAGTTGTCAAGTGGTATATAGATGAACAATAGACCTTAGACAATCCTAGCAAATATTGCAATGTGAGAAATCCTGTAGTCAAAACATAGTTATTATCCCAATGAAGTTCTGCTTCAACCATACCAATGATATTGTGTGCACATTAGAAAATTTTCAAACAGAGCTACTGAAAATGACATTTAGAATTTTTTTTCTCACCTCTCAACCCTGTTCAAATACACACTAGAACTGGACCTGATTGCAAAGTAAATGGAGAAGCAGATGTTGAAACTGCTAATTAGGGAGATGATATAGTAGATATGCCAAAAGTAAAAGCAAATACATAGTACTTTTCTTGAAATCTATAGCAGGAGAGTTCCAGGGATGAAGCCAGATAGCAGAGAGAAATCAGGAAGCTCATCAAACTTGCCCAGTTTCCCTCAGAAACAGCATGAAAGGCTAAGATTTCCCATTGTAAGGTTCATTGCCAGTTATCCTGATCTATAATTGGTGACTGGAACCAGATGGCTCTGGAAGGGAAAGTGAGGCTGGTAACTTTACACAACTCTCCCTCATTGACATTCAATTCACTTGCATGCTATGATAGCACCTCCTTGCCATGATATTTTGTGAGAATGAAGGGCAAACAATAGGTTGGAAGATTTCAAGAAATATCATTGTCACTGGACTGAAAGGGGTGTGCAGGTAGTGTCCGGGAAAGTCAGTAAGAGGGACTTAATCACAGCAGATCAGCAGCCAAGATCCTTGTCTTGACTCAGTAGTACAGTAGCAGAGCAAATGAAGAAAGCAGCCTTCAGTTCCAACACAGAAGGCAAATTGCTTTCTACTACAGCAGTAGGGGCTAGGTTGGATTACCCTCTACTATGAGCAAGACACCAAATACACCAGGACCTTGTGCTCAAAGTTGCACAAGAAGCTTGGAACAGTGTCTCCCTGCACCCCAGGAATAGAGCTCAACTTTAAAAGTCACAAAATAGGAAAAAAAAAGAAAAAAAAAATGAACAAGAAACAAACAAACAAAAAAGAACCTTGACCATAGAAATATGGTGCCAGGGAAGACCAAAACTCCAACACAGAAGAGAAAAAATGTTCACATTCAAAAGCTCAAAGGAGAATATGAATTGATTTAAGCCGAAAGAGTCATTATGGAAGATTTCATAAAGGAATTTAAAAATCATAAAGGATTAAAAATTCAAATAAGAGAGGTATAAGAAAAACTGGGGAAAAAATGAGAGGTATGAAGGAGAAAGTCAACCGCTTGGAAAAAAGAAAACAATTCCTTAAAAGATATAATTGGTCAAATGCTAAAAAAAAAAAAAAAAAAAAAAAAAAATTCACTGAAGAAATCAATGCCTTAAAAAATAAAATTGGCCAAATTAAACATAACAAAACAATTCCACTGAAGAAAATATCTTTGAAAGTAAAATCAAATGGAAAAGGAGGTACAAAAACTAACTGAAGAAAATCACACATTAAAAAACTAGAACCAGGCAAATAGAAGCTAATGACTTCATGAGGCTGCAAGACAAACAAACTAAAAAGAATGAAAAGAAAGGGAAGAAAATGTAAATATCTCATTGGAAAACAGCAGAATTGGAAAACAGAGACATTTTTAAAAATTAGTGGATTACCTGAAGGCTTTGTACATAAAAAGATCCTAGATAGCATTCTTTAAAAGATCATCAAGAAAAAATTCCCTGATACAGTAGAGCTGGAGATGGAAATAGTCATTGAAAAAATCCATCAATCAACTTCAGAAAGAGATCTCATGAGAAATATCATTGCAAAAATCCAGAACTAGAACCTCAAGGGAAAAAATGCTGCAGGCTGATAGAAAAAGAAATGATTCAAGTATCTAGGAGCCACAGACAGGATTATGCAGGATTTGGCAATTTATACAAGGAGGGATTGGAGAGCCTGGAATATCATATTCCTGAAAGCAAATAACCTTGGATTACAACCAAGAATCAACGACCCAGAAGGCCTGAGCATCTACTTTTAGGGGAGGAGGTGGATTTTCAATGAAGTAAGGGATTTTCAATCATTTCTATCAAAAAAGACCAGAACTAAATAGAAAATTTGATCTGTAAATAGAGGACTCAAGAGAAGCATAGAAAGATAAAAAGGAAAGAAGAAAAAGGTTAAACTGTTTACATTTCTACATGAGAAGATGATACTTATAACTCTTGAAACCTGTATCTTTTATTAGGATTGTTAGGTGGAATATATGTAGAGAGGATGTGGGTATAAATTGACTCTGATGTGATGATATTAAAGAAAAAAACATCAAGGAGTGGGGAAAAAAAGTATTGTACTGGAAGAAAAAGAAAGGGGTGGTAAAATGGAATGAATTAGATCACATAAAGAGGCACAAAAGGACCTATTACAATAAAGGGAAAGAAGGCTGGTGGGGGGAGGGAGAGGATCATTGTCTGAAGCTTAATCTCATCAATTTTGACTCAAAGAGGAAATAGCATATGTAGTCACTTGGGGTTTAGGCATTTCTCTTCCCCCATGAGGAGTGGGAGGAGAAAGGGAAAAGGGGAGGGTAAGGTTGGATAGAAGGAAGGGCAGAAAGACTGAGAAAATAGTAAGAAAAGGAAGGAAGGGTGACAGAAAGGAGGGCAGGTTGAGGTAAGGGTTAGTCAGAAATAAAATTCTAGTAAGGAGGGACAGAATGGAAAGAGAAAAAAAAGTGTATATAGAGGAAAATATAGGATGGAAGGAAATCCACATCCATGGATATTTACAGAAATATAAATCACCCAGTTTAACAGAAATTAATATAAAATACTCAAATTATATCATTTTAGAAATAGAAATTAGACAAGTCATCAATGAACATCCTAAGGAAAAAATCTCCAGGGTCAGGTGGGTTTATAAAGAATTCTACCAAACATCTAAAGAACAATTAATTCTAATACTTTATAAACCATTTGGAAAAACAAGCAAAGGGGTCCCACCAAATTTCTTTTAGAACACAGATATGGTGCTATACCTAAACTGTGAAGAGCCAAAACAGAGAAAGAAAATTATATGCCAATATCCTTAATGAATGTCAAAGCAAAAAATTTAAATAAAATATTAGCAATGAGGTTACAACTTACCAGCAGGATAATACGCTATAACCAGATAGCATTTATGCCAGGAATGCAGGGTGTGTTCAATATAAAGAAAATTATCATCATAATTGATCATATCAATAACCAAACTAACAAATCATGATGATCTCAACAGATGCAGAAAAAACTTTTGACAAACCACTGTATCCTATTAAAACACTACAGAGCATAGAAATAAATAGTTTTCCTTTAAATGATAATCAGCATCTATGCAAAACTATCAGCAAATATTATATGTGATGGGGAGGAGGTAGACACATTCCCAATAAGATCACATGTGAAACAAGGATGCCCATTGTCATCACCATCATTCAATACTGTATTAGAAATCTTGGGTTCATGCCAATCAAACTGCCAAAAATTATTTTATAGAGCTAGAAAAAAATAATAACAAAACTCATCTGGAAGATTAAAGGTCAAGAATAACAAGGTAATTAATAAAAAAAAATATAAAAGATGATAGCTTATAAGTACCAGACCTAAAATTATATTATAAAGCAGCAGTCATCAAAACTATTTGGTACTGGCTAAAAAATAGAGTGGTGGATCAGTAAATTAGGTTAGATACACACAACACAATAATTAATGCTTATAGTAATCTAGTATTTGATAAACCCCCAAACTCCAGCTTCTGAGATAACAACTCACTATTTCACAAAAATGCAGGGAAAATTGAAAAATAACATGTCAGAAATTTGTTATAGCCCTACATATACAAAATAATACCTAATTTGGGAATAAAGGGTGATAGCATAAGCAAATTGGGAGAGCAAGGGATAATTTACCTATCAGATCTTTTGAAAAGGGAGAAATTTATGATCAAAGAAGAAATAAAGAACATTGTCAAATGTAAAATGGACAACTTTTATTGCATTAAATTAAAAATGTTTTGCACAAACAAAAGCAACACAAACAAGATTAAAAGGGAAATATAATGCTAGGGGAAAAGTTTACATTTAGTGTTTTGACAAAAGTTTCATTTCTAAACTATATAAAAAACCTTGTCAAATTTATAAAAATAAAAATCATTTTTTCCAACAATGAGATTACTGAGGCCAGTTCCAATGATCTTGTGATGAAGAGAACATCTACACTCAGAGAGAGGATTGTGGGAACTGAGTGAGGATCACAACATAGAGTTTTCACTCTTTTTGTTGTTGTTTGCTTGCATTTTCTTTTCTTTCTCATTTTTTTTTCCCTTTTTGATCTGATTTTTCTTGGGCAGTAAGATAATTGTATAAATATGTATACATATATTGGATTTAACAAATATTTTAACATGTTTAAAAAAATAAAAGTAATTCCCCATTTGATAAATGATCTAAGGATATGAATTTTCAGAAGATAAAACCAAAGCCATTTATAGTCATATGAAAAAATGCTCTAAATTACTATTGATTAGAGAAATGCATATTGAAACAAGTCTGATGTATCACCTCAACCTCTTAAATTGATTAAGATGACAGGAAAAGATAATGATAAATGTTGGAGGGGATGTGGGAAAACTGGTACTATTGACGTGTTTGTGGAGTTCTGAAATGATCCAATCATTCTGGAGAACAGTTTAAAACTATTCTCAAAGGGATATAAAACTGTGCATAGCCTTTGACCCAGCAGTGCCACTACTGGGTATGTATCTGAAAGAGATTATAAAGGAGGGAAAAGGACCCACGTGTGTAAAAATGTGTGTAGCAGTTCTTTTTGTGGTGGCAAATAACTGAAAAATGATTAGATGCCCATAAAATGGGGAATGGGTGAATAAGTTTTCATATATGAAAGTAATGGAATATTATTATTCTTTAAAAAATGATGAATGAGCTCTTAGAAAGGTTGGAAGCATTTACATGAATTGGTGCTAAATGAAACAAGGAGAACCAGGAATACATTGTATGTAGTAACAGCAAAATTATACATTGATCAATTATGAAAGACTTGCTTCTGTAAAATAATTCAGTGATGCCTGGAAATCCCAATAAAGTTTGGATAGAAAATGTGATCTGTATCCAGAAAAAAAGCTATGGAGATCGAATGTAAATCAACACATGCTATATTCATGTCTTTTTATATATATATATTTTTTCTCTCCCATGATTTTTCCCTTTGGTTCCAATTTTTCTCTCCCAACATGATTCACAAAGAAGTGTATTATAAAAAAAAATAATAATAATATGCATGTGCAACCAGAAAAAATAAAACTATTAATAATGAAAAAAATGATTAAAAAAAGAAATGTATGCCTTAGTCATAAGAAAAGAAAAAGGAACTGAAGGAATTTTGTAGGCAATGAGGAAACAAAACTATTACTCTTTGAAGATGATATGATGGTATTCTTAGAGAATCCTAGAGAATCAACCAAGAAACTACTTGAAACTTTTAAAAAGTTTCGGAATATAAAATAAACACATACAAATCATCAGCATTTCTCTATTACAAAAAAAATATATATATCCTATGGTAAGAAACAAAGAGAAACTTCATTTAAAAAAATATAGGCAAAATAAAATATTTGAGTATCTACCTTCTAAGACATATCCAGGAACTATATGAAGAAACTCACAAAATACTTTTCACGCAGATAAAGTCATATCTAAACAACTAGAAAAATATCAATTGCACATGAATAGACTGAGCTAATATAAATGAAAATGTCAATTTAATCTAAATTAATCTACTTATTCAGTGTCATACCAATCAAACTGCCAAAAAATGTTATAGAATTAGACTAAATAATGAAATTCATCTGGAAGAACAAAAGGAAAAAATATTAAAGGAAGTAATGAAAAAAGATGAAAAAGATGCTGGCTTAGCAATACCAGACTTAAAAACTCCATTATAAAACAGCAGTCATCAGAGCTATCTGGTGCTAGCTAAGAAACAGGGTGGATAAGTGTAATAGATTAAGACACAAGCTGCAATAGTTACTAACTATAATAGTCTACTGTCTGACATACCCAGAGACTCTTGGATTTTTCTTTCAGTTTTTTCTCAATCTCTCTCATGTGATTTTTAAATCCTTTTTGAGTTCTTCTATAAATTCTCTTTGGACAGGGAGCTATTTAATATTACTTTTAGGAGTAGAATAAGTTATTATTATTATTTTTTTACTTCAGTGTCCTCCTCTGAAGATGAACCTTGGTCTTCCCTATTCCCATAATAAGTTTCTGCAGTTGGGTTCTTTCTTTTGCTTCTTCATTTATTTTTTTTTTAATTTAATTTTTTAGTTTGTTTTATTAAAGCTTTTTATTTTTAAAACATATACATGAATAATTTTTTAACATCGACTCCTGCAAAATAATGTGCTCCAAATTTTCCCCTCCTTCCCCCATTCTGTCCTCTAGATGGCAAGTCATCCAATATATGTTAAACATGTTAAAATATATGTTAAATTCAATATATGTGTATATATTTATACAATTATCTTGTTGCACAAGAAAAATCAGATCAAAAAGGGAAAAAATGAGAAAGAAAACAAAACACAACAACAAAAAGAGTGAAAATGCTATGCTGTGATCCCCATTTAATTCCCATAGTCCTCTCTCTGGGCCTAAATGGCTCTCTTTATCACAAGATCATTGGAACTAGCAACAATCATCTCATTGTCAGAAAGAGCCATATCCATCAGAATTGATCATTATATAATCTTCTTGTTGCCACATATAATGAATGACCTCCTGGTTCTGCTCATTTTACTTGGCATCAATTTCTATAAGTCTCTCCAGGCCTCCCTGAAATCATCCTGCTGATTATTTCTTATAGAACAATAATATTCCATAACCTTCATATACCATAACTTATTCAGCCATTCTTCAACTGATGAGCATTCATTCAGTTCCCAGTTTCTTGCCACTACAAAAAGGGCTGCTGCAGACATTTTTGCACTCATGGGTCCCTAAGAAAATGAAGCAGAGAATGAATGAGGTAAAATTTGAAACATCTCCTGAAAAAATAGTACACACAAAGGAAGCATCAACAATTAAGCAAACCTCAGAGATAATTTAAGAATTATTGGATTACCTGAAAACCATGATTCAAAAAAAAGTGTGGACAGCATGTTTTTTCATTTTTTTTAAATTATCAAAGAAAATTGTCCTGATATCCTAGAATCCAAGAATAAAATAGTAATTGAAATGATCCATCTATCACCTCTTGAAAGGGATTCTCAAATGGATATTCCAACTGCTCCAGAATTATCAGATGAAGGAGAAAATATTACAAACAACCAGAAAGAAACAATTCCGATATCAGAGTCACACTCACTTACATAGGACTTAGCAATGTCTACCTTAAATAAAAAGCAGGCTTTGAATGTGATATTCTAGAAAGCAAAGGATCTTGGATTAGCATCAAGAATCAATTATCCAGCAAAACTGAGTATAATCTTTCGGTGGAAAATGGCTAGTCATTGGAATAGGGGACTTTCAAATTTACTAAATGGAAAGACTAGAGAGCTAAACAGAAAATCTGATCTTTAAATTCAAGACTTAAAAGTAAAAGGGGAAAAATATGTTATTTTAAAAAAGTTAAAATGTTTACAGTTAAACACAAGAAGATGATATTTGTAACTTGAGAATTGTATATCTCTATTAGGGCAGTTAAAAGGAGTATATAGAGAGAGTATGAGCATATGTTGACTTTGATATGATGATGTAAAAAAATGAGTTGTGGGCAAAAACAATTTTATTGGGAGAAGAGGAAAGGGGAGGCAGAATAAGGTAAATGATATCATATGAAAAGGTGCAAATGACATTGCAACAGAGAGAAGAGGGGAGGTGCGCATTATTTAAATCTTACTTTCACTGAATTTGGCTCAAAGAGGGAAAAACAGGCATTCATTTGGTTATAGATTATATGGTTATATAACTATATATATAGTTATAGTCTATGAGGAAGTAGGAGGGAAAAGGGGAAAAAAAAGGGGAGGGAAGCTGATCAAAGAAAAATAAGATAGGAGGAGATGGTAGTCAGAAGCAAATTACTGGTGAGAAGGGAAAGGGTGAAAAGAGAGAGGAAAGTATAAAGGGTGGGAGAATAGGATGGGGAAAAATGCACAGATAGAAAACATAACTCTGCATGTGAATGGGATGAACTCTTCCATAAAACAAAAGTGGATAGCAGAGGAGACTAAAAAACAAAATCCTATAATATATTGTTTACAAGAAACACATTTGAACAGAGTGCTACAAACAAAGTAAAGGTAAAAGATGAAATAGAATATATTTTGCATTGGCTGAAGTAAAAAAAAAAAAAACACAGGGGTAGTGATTCTGATTTCAGATAAAGCAAAAGCAAAAATTGATCTAATTAGAAGAGGTAAGAAAAAACTACACCTTGCTAATTTTCCACAGGCAATGAAGTAATATCAATATTCAAAAATATTCAATTTACTTGGCACATATGTTTAATTCTTAGAAGTTGTGAGTTACAAGAAGAAATAGACATCAAGGCTATACTAATGAGGGGAACTCAATCTCCCTCTTCCAGAACTAGATACATCTAACCACAAAATAAACAAGAAAGAAGTTAAGTAGGTGAATGGAATTTTAGAAAACTTAGATATGAGAGACCTGTGGAGAAAACTGAGTGGGAATAGAAAGAAATCCACTATTTTCTCAGGGATACCTGGCATCCACACAAAAATTGACAATGTATTAGGGCATAAAAACCTCACAATCAAATGTGGAGAGACAAATATTAAATGTTTTCTTTTCAGATCATGATGCTGTAAAAATTGTGTCTTATAAAGATTAGAAGGAAATCTTGTAAAGCAGAAATTTTGAGAACATTTTTAATAGTGTTTCTGTTAAAAATCTCATTTCCCAAATATTTAGAGAACTGAGTCAAATTTACAAGAATACATGTCATTCCCCAGTTGAAAAATTGTCAAAGGATATGAACAATTTTCAAGATGAAGAAATTAGCACTATCTGCAGTCATTTGAAAAAATGCTCTAAATCATATTGATTAGAGAAAATCAAATTAAAATAATTTTTTCATATTATCTCACATTTATGTATTCTGGTGGGAGTTTATGAACTGATTTAACCACTGTGGAGAGCAATTTTAAACTATGGCCCCAAAGGATATACAATTGTGTATATTCTTTAATCAATCAATATCATTTCTAGGTCTGTATCCCCAAGAGATCATAAAAAAAAATAGAACTTCTATGTGCAAAAATACTTGGAGCAGCCCTTTTTGTGGCAGCAAATAAAATAAGCAGACATCAGTCTTCTGGAAAATGATTAAATAGCCTGTGTCATATGAAATTAATGGAATAATACTATTGTGTAATAAAAAATGATGAGCAGGCAAATTTCAGAAAAACCTGGAAAGAAATACATGAAGTGATGATGAGTGAAGGGAACAAAACCAGGAGGACATTGTACAAAATAATAGCAACATTCTAAAATAAGCAACTATGACAAACTTAGCTTTTCTGAGAAATACAATGAATCATTTGGGTTCCAAAGAATTCATATTGGAAGATGCTATCCACATCCAGAAAACGAACTATTGAGTTTGCATACAGATCCAAGCATACTATTTTCACTTTTCCTGCCATGATTCTTCCCTTTTCTTCTGATTCTTATTTCACAACACAACTAATGTGGAAATATATTTAATCCAATTGTACACGTGTAATCTCTATCAGATTACTTACAGTCTTTGGGTTAAAGTAACAGAGGGAGAAAGAAGGAAAAAAATTGGAACTCAAAATCTTATGAAAGTGAATATTGTAAACTATCTTTAAATATATTTAGAAAAAATAAAATATTGTTAAGTGAAAAAACTGATGATTATAGTGTCATTGTAGAAGAACAGTAGTCAATTACTTGGCTTTTTTTTTTACATATATATTTACAAGTATTCGATAGAGACATATATATGTACTTTTTATATCCTCTGTGGGAATGAAAACTCTTTGCATGTAGAGATTATTTCATTCATATATTTGTATACCCAACATCTAACATGTAATAGGTATTTGTTGATTGATTTATTAATTGACCATTGCAGCATACATTATGTTCTTCTCATTGTTAAACATTGAAGAAAAGAGAAACAGAAGGGACAGATTTGGTAATGAATATTTGATTTAGTAGTATCTAAGCAACATGTTTTGATCATGACTCAAAAATATAAGGAGGGCCAATTCCTAAACAAAAATGGAGTGCACATAGTAAAGGCTAGTGACAATGAATTTGCCAATATCTTACAAATTAGATTTTAAAAAAATCTAAATTAATAAATGGGTGAGAGAAGGCTCCATATACTGCTATATATCCACAGAGATAAACACATAGAAAATGAAACAATGAAGAATAGATGTAGAGACACATACAATTTTAAATAGACAATGAATAGGTGTTAGCTATAGTAAACATTCTGATTTCAAATGTTTGTATTCAAATGACCATAGATTTTTGTTTTTGTGATTATTACAAAGAGTAACAACAAGTCTTAAAGAAGAGAGGCAAAAAAGAATTCATAGATTTCATTTGGAATGAAATCTATAACTGGAAGATTGTTGTGGATAATTATCTCTTATTCAAAAGCAAGAGAAAAGGTAAAAGGCAAGGGATGGGAAAGGATACTTGATCTAAATACTACATCTTCATTTGAGGAAATTTTGGTATTAAATATAACTCTGTCTCTGAAAGGAATTTACAGTCTTCAATTGTGCTTTGCAGTTTTTGAGGTTAAATAAACTCATTCTACCATCTCCTTTCTGTTAAGACTAGATTTAATTTAATGTTCATCTATACTGTCCATTCCAAATATGCATATTTATGGACTAGCTCATAGGTTGTCTATTTAAACTAAATTCCTATTATAGTTGGTAGATGTTCATTCATTTGAGTGTGTGTTTGTGTGTGTGTTTGTGTGTGTGTGTGTGTGTGAGTCTGGTTAGGTCAAAATCTTAATTATTTTAACAAATATAAAAATGATTGACAAAATTCAATATTACTTTATGCTAAAAAAATAAAGTAGGATAAAATGATTTGTAAAATGTGATTAAAAATACACAATATATTTAAAATCATGATCTAGCTTAGTTTAAAATAGACATTTTCTCATAAAGAGGGACACATCAAAAATTCTCCCTATTTCTTTTCTTATGTTTACCATTCTAGAAATATTAGATAAAGCAATGAGTAAGAATACAAAATGAAAGGTACAAATATTGACAAATTTAAAGTCAAAGTGCTGCTTTTTTTTTGTGGATTATATGACTCCCATAGCATCAATAAAAACAAAATAAAATATCTAATTGACAATAATTGCAAAGAACTACTTGAAGACAAAATAAATAAGAATTCTATAAAGTACTAAGGAAAAGTAGTTAAGAAATGATAAAAAGCAAAACTATTAAAATAAGTATAAAATATAAAATTTTTTGAGAGTTGTCAATATACAAGATTCATATAAATACAATTATAAAACACTTGTGTATTTTTCTTGCCATGATGGGCAACTGAATTGGACTTAAGTGAGGGAGGGTTGTGCAAAGTCACCAGTCTTACTTTCTCTTCTAGAGTCATCTAGGTGTGGTGGCTAGATATATATTAAGATGACAAGAGATGACCTTGGATACAGTGCAGGACCCTGGCTTTTTTGAACTAATGTCTCAGTTTGATTGAGCCAACACCCAACCCTTGATTAAGATTAGGAAAGAAAAGAGACAGAGAATGGCCAAAAAAGGCCATCTAGTCAAAAAAGAAAATGTTAATCTGGGAAGGAAAAACCCTCAGGGTTTTTGGCTAAAGCAGAAACAATTATTGCTTACATTTTCTCTGAGCTCATCTGGGGTCAAACAATGACTAAGGGAAATTTAGCCTGGAATCTATTGTTGGCCAATCAAAGATAGCCAAAGAGATTTGGGTTTAAGCCCAGGTCCTAACCTGCAAACCCCAAGATATCATGTTTAGGGATCAAAATGTATATACCTTTGAGCAGAGCTCCTATAGGTAAGGGTAGATAGGATACTATTAATAGGCTTTAAATGTAATCTTGACAACATTGGTCTTTTACCTGGGAATATCCAGAGTCACACAAAGCAGACCAGAGACAGAAATCCAAGGAAACAAGTAATGGTTTAATTACTTACTTTTTGAGGGGGGAATCAGTCTGGAGAACTTTGAAGTATTCTGGAGGATGAGAGTACCTCATGCTGGAATGAAGGCACAGTTTATATACATAAATAACAAGTGAGAAGGGAGGGGAAATGTGGATTATAACACAATAATATTAATTATAAGATTATAATAATATTGCCTGAGTGGGACAAGCCCACTTGTGCAAGACAGTACAAGTGTTCCTGAGTCTTTGGCAATAATTCTTAAATGATTATTTCAAATTTGGGGGGATCATGACATGCAGGAGCACAGGACCAGAATTTTGTGATTAAAAAGACTCTTGGGAGCAGCTAAGTGGTGCAGTGGATAGAGCACCAGGCCTGAAAAGTCAGGAGGACCTGAGTTCAAATCTGGTCTCAGATACTTCCTAGCTGTGTGACCCTGGGCAAGGCACTTAACCCCAATTACCTCATCAGGAAAAAAAAAAAGAAAGAAAAGATAAAAAAAGGCTCTTCACTTTTTGATTAGTTTCACTTAATGTTCACAACCATAGGAATATAGTGACTGTAAGAGTTCTGCAAGAATTGATTGATAACTTGTTACATTATGAGATAGTGAATCCCAAGCCTAAATTTACTAGGAAAACGGTAGCTCTGAAAAATCTGAATTTTTAGGATATTCATTATACATATTGATGGGGGTGAACCCTGAAACTGTCGTCTTTGACTTTTGGGGAGAGCTCAGAAACTCTCCTCAGACAGAGACCCACCCTTCAGGGTAGTTAAGTGGTTTCATTAAGATCAGCCCAGGACTACTCTCTACTTAGCTCAAACTTAAGTGGTCTCATTCAACTGGAAATCTAGGCCTGGGGGCAGTGACACCATTGAAGGAATCTCACTCAATGGAAGCCCTACCCCCAGACTTCTTATAAAATAACCATTTTGAATTCCTAATCTCTGCACAAGTCCAAAGTAAGATTATGCTTTGCCAAGGGACCTCTCCTCTTCACACAGCTGCCTACTAGGACTATGCCTGCTGTAAAGAGACCTTCTTTGCAGTGATAACCTCTATTTCTCTGACAGGACCTTGCCACTAAGAAATCTGTCTTCCTAGCAAAGCTGGCTTCTCAGCCAACAATAAACTTCCCTTTTGCCAATCAGACCTTTTGGGTTCATGAATTCTTTCACGGCAGACCTGCGTAGACCAGAGGGGATTCCCACAACTGTCTGCACTGCTACTAACTGCATCACTATAATATTAATTAATAAAGGGGCAAGTGTAGTGGTGGTGTAAGAATGGAGGTAGAAGTAATGGTAGGAAATATTATCTATTACTTCTCCATAAACTACTGTTGTATGAAGCAGACCAGTATTGGCTGGCTTCTTAGTCCAAGGAAGAGCGGGGGTTTTCAGTGTATGCAGTCTTGGATGGCTAGTTAAAGAGAATAAGCTTCTAATAAGGCAACTAAGGCTAAAGCTTCAAGGGGTTAAGATCTTAAAATAACAGCCCAACAGTTACTTAAATCGAGTATTTTGGTAAAACATTGTAATGGTGTAACTCAATAGAGGTGAGGCAAATAAATCTTTTGAACAGAGCAAAAGGATTAAAAGCAGGAAAAAATATTTTGGAAAATGAGAGGACAAAAACTGCTATGTTAGCAAAGAAGTTTTCCTAGTTCATAGAGGAAATAATTGCACAACCTCAGACCATGTCTGGCTTCTTGGGTTGATGTCATCCTTTCATCTTTGGGACTTGGGAACAACTATCTTCCTCAGATGTTAGCTCCTTAAAACCCTACTCAATTTTTTTTTTTTTCTTTTGAGAAATTTTAAAGATGATAATAGCCATTTATTTTTCAAAATATATGAAACATTTACCCTTCCAAAACTTTGTGTTCCAATTTTTTCTTCCTCCTTGCCACCCCTCCCACCTGAACAGTAAGTAATCCAATATAGGTTAAACATGTGCAATTATTTTAAATACATTTTCACATTTATCATGTTGCACAAGAAAAATCTGATCAAAATCAGAAAAAAATGAGAAAGAAAAAAAAAGCAAACAATCAACAACAAAAAAAGGTGAAATTACTATCCTTTGATCCACATTCAGTCTTCATAGTCTTTTCCTTCCATGTGGATGGCTCTTTCCATCACAAGTCTATTGGAATTCCCTTGAATAACCTCATTGTTAAAAAGACCTAAGTCCACCACAGTTAATCATCAGATAATCTTGTTGTTGGATATAATATTCTTTTGGTTCTAGGCACCTCACACAGCATCAGTTTAAGTAAGACTTTCCAGACTTTTCTGAAATCAGACTGCTCATCATTTCTTATAAGACAATAATATTCCATTACATTCATATATCATAACTTATTTAGCCATTGCCTAACTGCCAGCCATTCAATCAGTTTCCAGTTCTTTACTACTACAAAAAGGACTGCTACAAACATTTTTGCATATGTGGATTCTTTTACCTTTTTTTATAATCCCCTTTTGATGCAGACTTAGTAGATACACTGCTACTTTATACTATACTTTTAGATCTGGTAGATTACCTTTATTTACATTAAAAAAAATTAATTCCCTTGAAATTCTTCCAAATGAATTTTGTTATTATTATTATTTTTTTAGCACTATAAAGTAATTTCTTGGCAGTTTGATTGGCATGGTACTAAATAAGTAGATTAATTTAGGTAGAATTGCCATTTTTATCATATTCACTTGGCCTACCCATGAGCACTTGATCTTCTTTGATTTATATAGGTTTATTTTATATCCTGCAATTTTGCTAAAGTTAGTTGTTTCTAGTAGTTTTTAAGTTGACTCTCCAGGATTCTCTAAGTATACCATCATATGCAAAGAGCGACAATTTTGTTTCCTTATTTCCTTACTCTAATTCCTTCAATTTCTTTTTCTTCTCTTATTGCTAAAGCTAACATTTTTTATATAATACTAAATGATAGTGGTGATAATGGGCTTCTTTGTTTCACCTATGAACCTAATAGACATGAATCTAGCTTTGCCCATTACATATAATATTTGTTGATGGTTTTTAAATAGATGCTAATTAAGGAAAACTCCATTTATTCCTATGTTTTCTAGTGTTTTTAGTAGAAATGGGTGCTGCATTTTGTTAAATGCTTTTTCTTCATTTGTTGATATAGTCACTGTTAGTTTGGTTATTGAGATAATCAATTATGCTAATAGTTTCTTTGATATTGAACCAGCCTTCCATTCTTGATATAAATCATTTTTGATCATACTGTTTTATCCTCGTGATAAGTTACTGTAATCTCTTTGCTAATATTTTATTTAAATTTTTGCATCAATATTCATTAGAGAAATTGGTCTACAATTTTCTTTCTCTGTTTTGGCACTTTCTGGTTTAGATATTAATACTATATGTCTGTCATAGAAGGAATTTGGTAGGATTTCTTTCTCTATTTTTCTAAATAGTTTTTATAGTATTGGATTTAAATGTTCTTTAAACATTTGGTAGAATTCACTTGTAAATCCATTTGGCTTTGGAGAGTTTTTCTTGGGAAGTTCATTAATAGCTTGTTCAATTTATTTTTCTAAAATGGGACTATTTAAATAATTTATTTCTTCTCTGTTAATCTGAGCAATCTATATTTTTTAAGTATTCATCCTTTTCTAATTTGTTGACAAATTTATTGACATATTATAGGGCAAAATAACTTCTAATTACTACTTTAATTTCCTGCTCATTGGTGGTAAGTTCATTCTTTTCATTTTTAATACTGGTAATTTGGTTTTCTTCTTTATTTTTTCTAAACAAATTAACCAAAGATTTATCTATTTTTTCATAAAACAAACTTTGTTTTGTTTTTTAGTTCATATTCTTATTTTCTCCTGTTTAATTTTTAATTTAATTTAATTTTTAAGATCAGGTCACCAGTACATTTCACAATCCAGATGGACCTTACTGCACTTTTGAGATGCAACAGCTGGATCCAAAATTTCACTTTCTGGTGTTTGGCTGCTGTGGTGGTGGTGGTAGGAAAGTGAGAGTGATCAGGTCTTCAAAGGAATGTTTTTACTTTGTCTTCAGAGAGATCATTTCTGGCAAATTTAGTCACTGGGTTAGATTTGGGCTGAGTTTTGGTTGGAATTTCTAAAGAATGGTACTGTGAGATAACTTGGTAAGTTTCTGAACTATTTTGAATCAACCCAATATAGTGATATAGAAGGAAGCCATTGGGTGCCCTGTTACCCCTCATAGAACTGAGCTTATGGAAACAAATAGTCTATATCTAAGGCCCAGTAGAGCTAAAGTAAGGGTTTTGGGACAGAAAATACCTACCTCTTCAGAGAATTTAAGAAAGGAGCTTTTAAGGGTCCCCTTAATGCTTTCAACCATTCCTGATGATTGATGGAAGTACTAAGTAATTGGCAGAAATGAAAGCAACTCAACTAATGAAGCTCTTATGAAATGAGCACATTTATCACTGTATTTCTTTAGACCACCTATAACAGAATGATTTTTTTTTCTCTAAGAGGATTTTTGCACCCAGAAGGTATGCCAGCAGGTGACACTTCCATTTGCAGGTAGAGACCTTAACCAAAACATATTTGTAACCATAGGTGGATGGCAATTGAGTGAAATCAATTTTCCAGGTTTCAAAAGGAGCACCTCAGAGAGAGAGCTACTGATGGTTTGGCTTCTGAGGCTTGGAAGCATTGTTTTAGATTGGATAGAATATATCTCATAGGCTCTGACAGTGGACCTGTGAAAACTCCCTCACCAATACTTTTGGGCTAGCTCCATTAGCTTTTTGGGCCCTTAATAGCTGAATGAATGAAGGTATTCCTTCATAGGGAGGGATAAGTACTTTGGGAATATTCTAAATTTCTTTGAACACACCCATAATCCTATAGCATTATCAAGTATACATCCCTCCCTTTGAAGCTTTTCTGGCTTTGTGATAAGCATTCTTTTTGGAACTGTAGCTATTTCTTCTTTTGTTAGGCTAAGAGGCTTAGGTAAATCTTCCAGGTTAAATGAAAATGCTAAGGTACCTATAGAAGCCACTCCCTTAGGAGTTTGGGGGAGTTAAAGCTGCAATTTTAGAAGCTTGGTCAGCTAAGTCATTGCCATGGGCAGAAATGTTATTTTCTGATTTTTCTGATCTATACCCTAAAATTTTAATTCCCCAGGTATGGCCTGGGGAAGCAGTAAACAATCTAATAGATGGGAAACCTCTGTATGATTTTAATGGGCTGTTCAGAGTAGATGAGGAAGCTGTGATGTTTCCATAGCATTCCAAAATTATGTGGAATTTTCATATCTGCTCTCATATAGTTATTAATCCTTTTTCTCTTTTCCTAATTCATAGCCAAACTACAGTCTCAAGAAGGAATCCAATATCAAAGTGTTGCCAGTAAGAAATAATTTGTTTAGAGATGGTTGGGTGAAACTTTTTCACAAAGGAGGAAAGAAATTGAACCTGCCCCCCAGCACAACTGCAATTGTTTGAGACTACAATTGGCATCAGAAACTTGGACAAGTCTTCTGTAAAACTGATAGATTCCCCAGGGTCTTGTTTAATATCTTGGGCCTTTGTTAAATCAATGGCTTGGGGGAATGCAAGGAATATGACCTGAAGGAGCTTTTTGCCCTAATTTGGGTGAGTTGATATTACTCTTTATCTTGGCCCTCAATATCCTAGTCTATTTTAAGATTCTCTTTTGATTTTCCCCAAGAGACTTTTTGACACAAATTTTTTGTCTTCCCCTTTCCTATCCAAGTCAGCCATGAGTTTATACAGATCCAGATCTCTAGGTCTGTATGAATACAGAGGCAGAGTGAGACTGTTCAACAAAGTCTATGGCATCCTCCATGCAGCTGGGTTACTCCTTAGGGATACCATGGTTAAGATCAAGATACTCTCCTTGAGTTTTTTTTCTGAGAAAATTTTGACTTGCACCTTGAAAAGAAATAACAACAACAACAAAAACTAGAGAGCTGTTGGAATCTTTTAGTAAAAGTGAATATAATTTAGTTGTGTAGTTTGTAGGTGGTTAAGGAGAAGGTTTTTTAATGATTTAATCATTTCTTTCATTGACTCTAATTCAGATCCCTGTTCTTTTTCCCGTGTCTCTGAGTATCATTTATTATAGCTTCCCATTCAAGAGGCTGAGTTTCCTTATTCATCAGTTTCTACCTTCAAATGTCTTCTTATCAAAACCGCCCCAAATCATCATCAAAGTTTGGGTTCATCACTAAGTCAAATCAACCCAATCGTGTCAATTTGAGGGACAATCAATGGTATATTGCTTATACATCAAAAAGGTATATATTTGTTCTGGAGAAAATCTAATAGGAATTGGCCCAATTTCCCCTTTGCCTTTACCATAAGTCTATTTCATTTAAAAAGTGAATCCTCAAAGATAATAATACTCCTTAAGTAAGAACACAGAAATACAAGTACTTTGTAAAGGGATATAACAATATAAATATGCAAATACAAATAAACCACATAGTGCCTGCAATTCACTTGAATTACCAAAAAATTCTACAACTCTATCTAAGGACACAATTAAAAATTCTAATTTCAACAGGTTCCAAAAGCATACAAAACCAGTTTATATTTATTTACTGCACATTGGTGAGTCATGACAATATAATAAAAATGATTATATTTTCTAAACTAATTTACAAACAGAACTATACCAATCTTATTACAAAGAGATTGTTTTTTAGAAGTAGACAAAATATAACAAAATTCATTTTGTGGTAATAGGATATGTAATCTCAAGGAGAATAATAAGAAATAGTATAAATGAGGAAATCATATTATAACATTTTAAACAATATCACAAAGTGATATTCAGAAAATCTATTTAGTACTGATTGAAAAACAGAAAAATGATAAAGGGAATGAATAAAATAATCAAGAAAGAACAATTTAAAAAATAACAGAGCAATGTTTAAAAAGTTGTCTGGTGTTTCAGTGGATGGTTTCTCAGTTTAGGCAAGTATCTGAAAGATTTTGACTTTTATTTCTTTCTGTTTTTAGTGATAGTGGCTGAAAATAGTGTCTGCATTAAGAACAGAAAACAGAATGAGAGGTAGTATGATTCATTCTTGTTGTTTAGTGATTTCAGTCATTTCCAACTCTTTATGACTTCATTTGGGATTTTCTTTGCAAAGATAGCATGCAGTTTTCCATTTCCTTTGCTAGATCATTTTACACATAAGAAAACTGAAACAAATAAGATTAAGTGACTTGCCTAGGGTCACACAGGTAGGAAGTGTCTGAGGTCAGACTAGTATTCTATCCATTGTACCCCCTAGCTGCTCAGCATGATTTATAGAAACTAACAAAGAAAATACACCATGACTATGAGAAATTCTTGATCTCCATAAATGGGAGAAAAAGACTTCTAGCAGGTAGCAACTGTGAGTTATCCTTTTGCCATATGTACTCTGCTTTGCTTGAGTTTACTTTCTACTGTAATCTGTATATACTTATGATAGAGTGTGTCCCAATATTTTTAAGGCAATATTTTCCACTAACTGTAACAATTATAATTGTGCCAATTGGTAATAATTATTAGCAAATACTTTTCTTAAAAATAATTTTACTCAGCTAGTTAACTAATAATCATAGTACACCCTGGAAAGAAGTTAATGATAAGTAAATTAGAAAAATCACCCCTGAACTAATGAAAAAAAATCAAATGAAGGTGGCCTAGCTGTATCTTATCTAAAACTATATTATAAAGCAGTGGTCACCAAAACCATTTGGTACTGGCTAAGAAACAGACTAGTTGATCAGTAGAATAGGTTAGGTTCACGGACAAAATAGTTAATAACTACAGCAATCTAAGTGTTTGACAAACCCAAAGACCCCAAATTTTGGGAAAAGAATTCACTATTTGACAAAAACTGCTAGAAAAATTGGAAATTAGTATGGCAGAAACTAGGCATTGACTTCCCACTTAACACTGTACACCAAGATAAGATCAAAATGGGTTCATGATTTAGGGATAAAGAATGATATTATAAATAAATTAGAACAACATAGGATAGTTTACCTCTCAGACCTGTGGAGGAGGAAGGAATTTGGTGACCAAAGAAAAACTAGAGATCATTATTGATCACAAAATAGATAATTTTGATTATATTAAGTTAAAAAGGTTTTGTACAAACAAAACTAATGCAGACAAGATTAGAAGGGAAGCAATAAAGTGAGTAAACATTTTTACATTCAACAGTTCTGATAAAGGCATCATTTACAAAATATATAGAGAATTCATTCTAATTTATAAGAAATCAAGCCATTTTTCCAATTGATAAATGGTCAAAGGATATGAACAATTTTCAGATGATGAAATTGAAACTACTTCTACTCATATGAAAAGTTGTTCCAAATAATTATTGATCAGAGAAATACCATTACACACCTGTGAGATTGGTTAAGATGACAGGAAAAGATAATGACAAATGTTGGAGGGGATGTGGGAAAACTGGGACACTGATGCATTGTTGGTGAGTTGTGAATGGATCCAACCATTCTGGAGAACGATTTGGAACTATTCTCAAAAAGTTATCAAACTGTGCATACCCTTTGATCCAGAAGTGTTACTACTGGGCTTATATCCCAAAAAGATGTTAAAGAAGGGAAAGGGACCTGTATGTGCAAGAATGTTTGTGGCAACCCTTATCATAGTGGCTAGAAACTGGAAATTGAAGGCTTGCCCACTGAGAATGGGTGAGTAAATTGTGGTATATGAATGATATATTATTGTTCTATAAGAAATGACCAGCAGGATGAATACAGAGAGGCTTGGAGAGACTTACATGAACTGATGCTAAATGAAATGAGCAGAACCAGAAGATCATTATATACTTCAACAGCAATACTATATGAGGATCAGTTCTGATGGAAGTGGCTGTCTTCAACAATGAGAGGATTCAATTGATCAGTGATGAACAGAACTAGCCATACCCAGAGAAAGAACACTGCGAAATGAGTGTGGACCACAATATAGCTTTTGTAATCTTTCTGTTGTTGTTTGTTTGCATTTTTATTTTTCTTCCCAGGTTATTTTTATCTTCTTTCTAAATCCAATTTTTCTTGTGCAACAAGATAATTGTATAAATATGTATACATATATTTTAACATATTTAACATGTATGGACTGCCTGCCATCTAAGGGAAGGAATGGAGGGAAGGATGGTAAAAGTTGGAACAGAAGTTTTTGCAAGGGTCAATGTTGAAAAATTACCCATGCATATGTTTTGTCAATCAAAAGCTATAATAATAATAATAATAAAGAAAAATCACCCCTAATCTCTCAAGTTTATTCCTAGAATCTTTATATGTTGTCATGTCTATGAACATGGCTTCAATATGAGTGAGATTTTGTATAAAGTATTCCAGAGAAGGTACTACACAAACAAGTTATAAAAAGATCAAAAAAGCTACTGTTAGTTACAAAATAAGTTAGCATTATGAATGAACAAAGGCAATCCAAATACAATAAAATAAAGTAAATTATAAGTTAAAGAATTTTCATCGTGTGTGATGGAAAAAAATCAGATTATCAAGGTATACTGGGAATTCACAAAGATATATAAGATTAAGAAACTTTAATAGATAAATGAGCAAAGACTATTTATTGTAAGGGGGCAGATTTTTCAGAAGAATTACAAAATATTAATAAATATTTCTATACATTCTACAAATGACTAATAGTGAAAAGAATGAAAATAAAAACAAACTAAAAAGCAACTAAAGTGTTTATTCACAGTCTGTAAACTGAAAATGTTGAGAAAAATAACTTAAGTAATCATTGTTGCGAAGCTGATGAGAAGACAGGCATGGTAATATACTACTGCTGTAATTTTAAATTGGTCCAGTTCTTCTGACTAGCTATGTGAAATTAAGCAAGAAAAAAGATGGCTAAACTTCATACTCACTGACCTAGAGATTTCATTGTTGAGCAATGGTCTACAAAAATAAAAGATGAAAATAAAAATCTGAAAAATGTAAAAATATTTAAACTCTCTTTCTCTCTCTCTCTCTCTCTGTATATATATATATATATATATATATATATATATATATACATATACAAAATATAACTATTTTGTTTCTAGTTCTTTGATTTTATATATACATATATATAAATATCACATATATATAAAATCAAAGAACTAGAAACAAAATAGTTTCCAAGTTATTTTTGGAGAAGGGGGATCCATTATGGCACTTGAATATAATGAAATTTGCATAGTAAGAAAAAAAATGTTAGGAATTTGGAGAAATATGAGGAATGTTTTTAATCAAGAGTGAAATATAACTATGTAAGTAATAGAAGCATTAAAAGGTAGAAGTAGAAGTAAAGTAAACTTGGAAAGATATAAGTGAGAGGAAGGTGACACATGGTATACCTCCTGCAAAAGGTAGCCCTTGAATTGAATATTCAAAATAACCATGGATTTCTATAGATATGAAAGGTAGACTTCTAATATGGAGCACAGATAAAGAAAAGACAAAGAAATGGGTGAATGAAATGTTCTGTGTTAGGAAGTACAAATAGGCAGATATTGCTGAACTTTAGCCTAAAGTATATTGAAAGGATTAAAGTGTAAAAAGACTAGAAAATAGTAACGAGCTTATGCAGTTGTGAAGAGCCTCAAATATTAAATAGAAGGTATTAGGTAACAAATAGAGATTATTGAAGTGGGTAGTGTGACATTAGACATTAGAAACATCTTTTTTTTTGGCAGCTGTGTAGAGGATATTTTGAAGTAGGGACAGAAACAAGGAAGGGAAAACAGTTAAAAATTTGTTTTTTTCTACAAATAATAAAGTTTCTGAGGACTAGAATAAGTGTGATGTGTGTCAGTGGAAAGGAGATAAATATGAAAAATGTTGTAAAGATAGAAGTGACAAAATTTGAAAATCAATTGGCCAAGTGAGATGAGTTAGAGTAAAGGGCTGAAGATCTGAGAGACTAGAAGAATGTTACTGCCCTTAACAGTACTGGGAGAGGTAGAAATGGGGATAATTTCTGACAAAAAAATAAGTTCTGATTTGTACCATGTTGAGTTTCAGATCCTATGGGAATCCAGTTTAGAATGTCTGATATGGCAGTTGGAAATAGAGGATTAGAAATGAGAAGTAAAAGTAGAACTTGATATATATATTATAGAGTATAGCATGTGAAAAACAATTTAATTCAAGTTAATGAGTTCAACAAATAAGAAATTATAGAGAGCAAAGAGAAGAGGGCCAGAGCCTTGGGGCCATTCATAGATAGACAGTATGAAAAAGATAAAAAGATAACAAAGAAGAATGGAAAAAGGTAGAAGGGAACCTAAAATGAACAATATCACAAAAAACAAGAGAAGTATATTCAAATATTAACATTTTAACCACATAATAATATTTTACCATGTATTTTAGTACATAAAAGGGAGCTAAAAAGGGTGAGGCTGAACAAAAGTAAGGATTGAGGAAACAGAAGAAGACAAGGACAGAAGTCAAAAGTGCAGCCT
This sequence comes from Sarcophilus harrisii, assembly GCF_902635505.1. Lineage (NCBI taxonomy): Eukaryota > Metazoa > Chordata > Mammalia > Dasyuromorphia > Dasyuridae > Sarcophilus > Sarcophilus harrisii. Next base: position 112,820,287 of record NC_045430.1, read on the forward strand.
AAAGATGAATGAGACTGGTATGTACCTTGTTCTTAAAATGGAGATTGGGGGAAAACTAGTCAATCAAACTGTAAGAAGAATATATGTTTAGGGAGTGAGCTTCCAGTTTGAAGAGATTTCTGGGTCAATTTAAAGAAAGTAATAGAGAAAACGGCACAGTAAAGCTTAAAGAGTAATGAAGACATGGACAGCTTGGAGTATCTTATTATGTAAGAAGTTTTGGATAGCTTCTGTGATGTGTAGGATAGAGAAATATGAAAAAGGAGTAGACATATTGCCTCAGTGGCTAGTATTTTTTATTATTGCTTTGAGTAACAATTTTGGATTAAAAATATAAATTGTTAGTGAAACTAATTTAGCAATACAAACAAACACATGCAAGTTATCAAATTGCAATTTGATAACTACTTCAGCAACACATGAAGGTGGCAGATGATGAATGAAAGCCAGGCTTGAGATTCAAGAAAATGTGATTAATTATAAGACAAAAGGGCAAAGATTTTGAGAATAAATGATAGCATAAAGTTTATCTGATCACCAAGGGGTTGACAATGGAGGAGGTGAAAGAAAGGGACTATAGCTAATTAAAGGGTGATAACCTGGGGAAATAGTATGACATAAGGGGGTCAGAGAGAAAATGAAAAACTTAGCTACATATTATGGTAAAAAATGATCCAAAATAAGTCCAAAAGACTCATGATGAAAAATGTTATGCACCTCCCAGAGAGAGAATGATGAATTCTGAATGTAAATTGAACTATAATTTTCTTATTTTCTTTATTTTTATTGCTTTTGTTTGTGACATGACAAATTCAGAAATCTGTTTTGTATGATTTCACAAGTATAATTAAGATCATCTTGCTTTTTTAGTGGGTAGGGGACAGGCTGGACAGAGGGAGATAATGTAAAACTCAAAAAATTTGTGAAAAGGAATGCTAAAAAATTAATAAATAATGAATTAAGTCATAAAACTAAGTGTTATCTTTGTGAGAGTGATGGAAAAAAAAAGAATGAGGCTAGACTTTGAAAAACAGAATTATGAAAAGTAATCAAATAAAGGAAAACAAAATTCATTAAGACTGAAATTGAAAATTAATGGATGGTGACAAGATCAAAAATATTAATCTATGTGTGTAAGGGAAATGGAATGGAAGAGATCAGTGGAATTGAGTGGTAGACAGAGAGACTGGACAGTTGGAAAATTTAAATAAATCTAAATGTATATGTTAAAGTCATTCACCAGTATAAATTTATATAATTGATGTCACACTTCTATGAATTCCTTATTTTCATCAATTCTCACTTCACAAAAAGTTTTCTTTACTTTTAGATATTGTACATACTTATGGATCTCTCAAATTTTGTCATCCATTTTTTTTCTGTCATTTGCTAACACAAAGAGCATTACTATGAATATTTGGGTATACATTAGTTGCTTCTGTATTAGATCATAATAATCCAAAATTTGAATTTTGAGTGACTTAAAAAACAATAAAAAGATCCATATTGGGTCTCTGTAAATTAGTAACAACATACTAATAATGACTTGCAAGAAAGGGCATAAATGAAAACATCCATACAAAGTTTAATCAAGGAAAGTAGTATGTGAAACATATAACAAGGGCAAGGGAAAATGGATGAACAGCATGAATATAAACTCCTAAAATATCAAAAGTCCTCAATATCTTCCAATAAATTGAGATATCATCATATAGTTGATGATATGAAATCATTCAATAATAACATAGAAAAACTTGGAACTATGTCCAAAGGACTATAAAGCCATATATACCTTTTGACTCAGATATAACACTACTATGTTTGTATCTCAAAAGAGATAGAAATTAAAAGATCTACATGTACAAAAATTTTATAAAAGCTATAATTGAGAGGATGCCCATCAACTGGGGAATGGTTAAATAATTATAGTATGTGATTGTGATGGAATGTTATTGTGCTATATGAAAAGATGAGCAGGATACTCTGAGAAAAACCTGGAAAGACTAGCTTGACCTTATGCTAAGTGAAGTGAGAAGAACCAGAAGAATATTGTACATAGTAACAGAAATATTGAAAAATAATCAGTTGTAAATAACTTAGCTATTTTCAGCAACATTATGATACAAGACAACTCTGAAGGACTTAGAATGAAAAACTGTTATCCATCTCCAGAGAGGAAAAAAATTAATTCTTGGGTGAATATAGATTGAAGCATACTTTTTAAAAAAATTCATTTTTCTTTCATTGTTGTAGTTGTTAGTCTATGTTCTCTTTCACATATCTAATATGGATATATGTTTTACATAAATATAAATGTATAACCTATATCAAATTCCTTCTTTGAAGGAAGTGAAGCTTCCTTCATTTGAAACTAAATTTTAAAAAATGGCTTTTTTGTCTGTAATTGTGGGAAAAGAAAATACTAAATAAAAAAAGAAAATAAAAAAGAGGGGAAAAACAATATATTCAATTGCATTGGATAGGTTCTTAGCTGAAGACTAATCAAACAAAATGGGTAGAAATTGTTTAAAATATAAAGGCATTGACTGCTTGTACAAAGAATGCACTTTCTGCACAGTGAGTAAGGAGAGTGTTTTAATCTTGACTTGTTTTTGTATAGGCTAAATTTTAGAATCTTATGGCACATTCAGTTCCAAAAGTCCAACAAACAGATTGAGAAATAGTATCATAACTCGGGAATAGCACTGTCTGGAAATATAGATAATAGAGTGATCAGCATAGAGATAAAAGTTGAAAATGTGAGGATTTATGAGTTTATTAAATGAGAGAGTATATGGAGGTGAAAAAAAAAAAAAGAAAACTGAATAGAACCCTGGGGAAGGATATCCATAGTAAGTAAATAGCAGAGACTAAGACAGAGTGGTCAGACCGGTAGGAGTATAAGAGAGAATCCATAAAGCAAATTATATTGGAAAGAGACGGTGGTTAACAACAGTTTTTACATCTTATAGAGACATCAAGACCGGGTTGAGGTAAATGGAATAAGCAATTAGGGAGTAGGAAGAGCCCAGCTGAAATTAAATAACATAAATTTGTAGTGAATACAGTTAGTACAGTTGCAAAATGATTTCTAGATATATACTGTGGCATGATACTGAGAAAAAGGAGCTATGCAGCCAGAGAAATCCAGGGTTGACTTTTGGAGAGCAATTTGAAACTATGCCCAAAGGACTATCATAATGTGCATATCCTTGGATTCAGCAGTGTCTCTACTGGGCCTGTATCCCAAAGAGTTCTTAAAGGAGGGAAAGGGACCCACATGTACAAAAATGTTTGTGGCAAGTTTCTTTGTAGTGGCAAGAAACTGGAAACTGAGTGGATGCTCATCAATTGGAGAATGGCTAAATAAGTTATAGCATATCGATATTATGGAATGTTATTGTTCTATAAGAAATGATCAGCAGGAATATTTAAGAGAGATCTGGAGAGACTTACAAGAACTGATGCTAAGTGAAATGAGCAGAACCAGGAGAAAACACTGTACACAACAACAGCAAGATTATACAATGATCAATTCTGATGGAAATGGCTCTGCTCAACAGTGAAATGATTCAGGCCAGTTCCAATGATCTTGTGTTGAAGAGAGCCATCTATCCCCAGAGAGAGGATTGTGGGAACTGAGTGTGGATAACAACATAGTATTTTCACTCTTTTTGTTATTGTTTGCTTTAATTTTATTTTCTTTCTCATTTTTTCTTTTTGATTTGATTTTTCTTATACAGAAAGATAATTGCATAAATATATATATGCATACATTGAATTTAACATTTTTTTACCATGTTTAACACATATTGGATTATTTGCCATCTAGGGAAGAGGGTGGGAAGAAGACCAGGGGAAATTGCAACACAAATTTTGCAAGGGTTAATGTTGAAAAATCACCCATGCATATGCTTTGAAAATTAAGAAGCTTTAATTAAAAAAAAAATAATACATTAAGTAACATATCAATAGTACACTATATATACTTATACTATCAATCAATAATAAAATACATACCATTTCTTCAATTATTATAAAAAAAAATAAATCCAGAGTCAATATGATAAGAAAGTTAAAAAGTAAAAAGTAGAGAGAATTTTAACTCTTTAACTAAAACTGATTTTAACTACTCTGTGGGGGAACAGGATATTAAACTAGGAAAGATGAGTGGTGGAAGGATTAGAAATCATAGTAATGTTGATGATTATGATGAAAATATTCAGGTATAGTGAAAATGAATGGAATAATAGATTATGATAGAACAAATAAATTATGATGTTTTTGATTGTGAAATTAGAAAAAAATAAGTGGTAATATAATCAACATTATGATTATCCCCAATTGTAACTGAAGTATATAGAAATGTTTTTATTATCATTTAATTGTCCAGTCATGTCCAATTCTAGAAGATCTTATGTATTTTGATCCCTTGGCTTTGCTTTGAAAAAATACTAGAGTACTATTTCCTTTTCTAGTGTGTCTTTATAGATGAGGAACGGATAAAAATAGGAGTTAAGTGATTTACCCAGAGTAATGTAAAGTATCTGAAACCAGATATGAATACAGATCTTTCTGAGATGAGACCAAGTGCTCTGTACACTGTACCACCCAGCTGCCAAGTGTAAGTTATCTATGTCAAATTGATTAAGAAATTATAAGGCTAATATACTAGAAGAAAAGTATGTTGAAATTTTTGATATGAAGGAAGGATCTGAGGGTAGAGAGAGAAAGAGACTATAAGCCAAAATAATAGTTGAAAGGGAAGGATGATGTCTTGGATTTGGTAGATAATACCAGACTATGAACTGGCTGATTAATTTAGATGGCATATAATTTTCAAAAAAGATTTCTTAGTGAAGACAGTAGAAAGGGTATCTAGGCATAGCAATGGGAAGTGAAGGGTGTTTTGACTCCCATAAAAACAGCAGTGAGTTAGGGGTAGAAAAGAAGGTGAAACCAGGACTAAAAAGGAAGGTCTAAACCACAGTGTTATGTAAAAAGAAAGGAGGTATTATTGAACAATAAAACATGAAAAGGGTACAGAAGGAGGAGGTCTAAAATCAAAGAAAAATTTGTTAATTATAGCCTGGGAATCCCAGAGAGCACCAGAGAAAAAATAGGTGTATTTGGAATAGGTTGTTACAGGGTTTGGTTTAAAATGCTTTAAAATAAGGGAATATCATTCAAGAACAAGAAAAGATTTATTTCATTTTTTTTCTTTTGGCATTTGTAGCCTTATTATTAACAAGATAGAAAGTATAAGGAATGGGAATATTCCAGCAATTGGAAACTGTCCACAGAGAACAATAGCATTTTGGAGCTATGGCCAAAAGGCTATCTAACTTTGACATGGAAGTGTGTCTACTGTGTCTGTATTCTAATTTTTTAAGATTTTGCAATTGTTTTATTTTTCTCTATTGAACAACAAATACCTTTAGGACAGACTATCTTTTATTTGCTTCACCCCTACATCCATCCATCACCCCACTGCCTCACCTTTGCAGCAACTGGTGGTGTCTGTATCCTAAAGGGATTACCAAAAAGGGAAAAGAACCCACATGTGCAAAAAAATGTCTGTGGCAGCCCTTTTTATAGGGGCAAGGTACTGGAAACTGAGTGGATGCCCATCTGTTGGGGAATGGCTAAACAAATTATGGTATATGAATGTAGTAGAATATATTCTGTATTCTCTGTTCTATAGTACATAGAATATGTTCTATCAGAAATGATGAACAGGCTGATTTCAGAAAAGCCTGGAAAGACTTATGTGAACTGATGCTAAGTGAAGTGAGCAGAACCAAGACAATATTGCAAACAGCAACAATATTATGTGATGATCAACTATGATGGACTTGGATTTTTCAAAAATGAGGTTATTCAAGGAAGTTCCAATAGACGTGATGGAAATGGTCATCTTCATCCAGAGAGATGCTTGCTACCTATAAAGGACAGTTTGGGGTAGAAAGGGAGAAAAGTTTAGAACACAAGGTTTTGCAAAGGTGTTGAAAACTATCTTTGCATGTATTTGGTAAAATTAAAAGCTATTAAAAGTGAAATAAAAAACAAGTCCAAGAAAAAAAAGAAAAAAGAATATGAACTTTTTGAGTTCTAGGACTGCCTTTTATATCTGTATCCTTAGCTAGCAATAGACTGCTTTTGCATATAGTAAGCAATTAATAAATCTTCATTCATTCACTCATTCCCCCTTTTTTCACCTCTCTTCATTAGTTCAAGATCTATCCCTTTACTTTATCTTTAGTATTCTTCATATTTCTTGACTCCTTTTATTAGTCACTCTTTTTCCACTAGAATATTATTCCTTTAGCTCAATTCCTTCTTTATTAGTAATAACATTATTGTTTTTTAACCTCTAGTTCTACTCCCTTTTTCAACTCAAGTCCTTTTACTCTTTCTTCTCATCAATTTTTTTGTCCTTTCAAAATTCTAAAAAAAAAAAAAAATCAGTCTTCTTCCTCTTCTTCTTGTTCTTGTTCTTCTTGTTATTGCTGATTTTATACTTGTTCTTCTTGTTTTTCTTCTTCTTCTTCTTTTTTGTTCTTCTTCCTTTTCTTTTTTCTCTTCTCACTGTCCTCATCTTTCTCCTCCATCTCTTCTTCCTTCTCCTCCTCCTTTCCCTTCTCATTCTCCATTTTTTCCTTCTCTTTTTTTCTCTTCTTTTGAACAGCCTTATTTCTAGAATTATGAAACATTTTGTGGATGAGGAAAGTGGGTCATATTTATGTATATATACATATAAGAACTTATTAAATAGCTACTATGCATCAGGCACTGTGCTAAGATCTTTATTTTTTTTTATTTGATTTTTGGAACATCCCTGGGAGATAGATGCTATTTATTATTCTCATTTTACAATTAAGAATTATATGTATATATATATATATATATATATACACACACACACATATATATATACGTGTGTGTGTGTATATACACTCTGTCTCTCTGTCTCTCTCCCCTACATATATTTATATGTATATATTTGTATATGTGTACATATATATGTATACGTATATATGTATATATATATATATATATATATATATATATATAGGAGAGAGATGGACAGAGAGACAGACAGAGACAGAGAAGAAAGAGACAGAGAGAGAAAGTCTTTTAAAGCAAGTTCATTAACTTGAAGAAACTAACCTGCTTAGCAGAACAGGACATCACAGATAAGGCAAGAAGTGATAAAGAAATCCATACAAAATATTTTTGGAGGAAATAGGGTGTTAAATAAGAGCTTCTAAAGTGAAAAATGTATTTTGTTGTTCTGGATCCCATTTGTCAGAAGAGAACTAAATGGCATATGTCATACTGATTTTAAAGATATCACGTAACTAGAAAGATAACAAATACTTATCACTTAATTCCTTTCTACTTTTAAATTACATCTGAAAGATTTCAACATTGAACAATACTTGTCACCTCCCTCCTTCGCAGGGTTACAAACAGTATTAATGAGGAAATGTTTTTATAGATATTATGAGGCTACTTGGCAGAAAGACTATATATAGTATAATGTTTTTGTTAAGCTCAACTTTGTGGCAAAAATGAACATACTAAGTTTTGAAATTTAACTCTAAAAAACATGATTAGGAAAGTATTCTATTTATTTTGCTGAATATATGTTGAAAGCAAAAATTCAAAGATAAGAATATCATTATCTCACTTATCAAGTAAATTAGAGAATTCAGTCATTTATGAAGATGAGAATTGATGGTATCAGTATTAATAATATTCTAATATAAAATTTAAGGTTAATAACTTTCCTCATAACAAATTTCTGGAGAAAGTAATCCAAGTTTAAGGAGGAATGTTGACACTAACCCCGTTTAAGTTCATGTATCTTCAAACATATTGAATAAGTTTAGTTTAAAAAATTGTATGAGATACACAAGTAAGGAAATGTTTATAATTTCCTAGTCAATTTAAACCAGAAAGTCACACTGAAATACCTTTTGATTTTTAAAAGTTTAAGTCACATCTCACATACTCCACATAAAAAATTATCGTTAGTCCAATTGGAAAAGGACTCTAGTTTTGGAAACTGAGGATTCCAAGCCTTTTATAGGGAGTCATTCTTATTGCTAATGGGGACTATCTTCCTTCATTTTTCCTTTCTCTTTATCAATTGTATTACTGATGAGTCTAGACTAATGGGAGACAAAGGATCAAGCTGGGATTAGAGATAGTTATTCTGAAAACAAATATAAAATCTACTGAGAAATGGCAACTAAGTATCCAGACATTATGACAAGATTATTATCAGAATATTTTGATAGTTTAGAAGACCTAGGGTTCCTCTCAGCATTGTTTGTGGTAGCCAAAGGAGCAACAATGACTGATGGGCAGTTGCATTTGGAACTAGATAGATACTAAGAAAAAAACACAAACTATTATAATTTAGTGTCATCATGGCAGAAAGTTTCCAGTCAAGTTCCCTACAATATGCACTTTTCCCCAAGATATACTTCATATTCTATCAATGACTTTTTTAATGCTTTTTATTTACAGGATATATGCATGTGTAAATTTTCAGCATTGACAATTGCAAAATCTTTTGTTCTAATTTTTCCCCTCCCTCCCCCATGAACCCATTTTGACGTTATCTTGGTGTATGGTGTTAAGTGTGGGTCAATGCCAAGTTTCTGCCGTACTAATTTCCAGTTTTCTCAGAAGTTTTTGTCAAAAAGTGAATTCTTATCCCAAAATCTGGGATTTGGGGGTTTGCCAAACACTAGGTTATTTAAGTTATTGACTATTCTGTCCTTTGAACCTAACCTATTCCACTGATCAACTAGAGTATTTCTCAGCCAGTACCTTAGATCTGGTACAGCTGGGCCATTTCATTTGATTTTTTTCCCCATTAGTTCCCTTGAAAGTCTTGATCTTTTGGTCTTCCAGATGAATTTTGTTGTTATTTTTTTCTAGGTCATTAAAATGATTTTTTGGGAGTCTGATTGGTATAGCACCAAATAAATAGATTAGTTTAGGTAGCATTTTCATCTTTATTATATTTGCTCAACTTATCCAAGAGCATTTAATGTTTTTCCAATTGGTTAGATCTGACTTTATTTGTGTGGAAAGTGTTTTATACTTTTGCTCATATAGTTTCTGACTTTCCCTTGGCAGATAGATTCCCAAATATTTTATACCATTGGCAGTTACTTTAAATGTAATTTGTCTTTGTAACTCTAACTATTGGATTTTGTTAGTGATGTATAAGAATGCTGATGACTTATGTGGGTTTATTTTGTATCCTGCAGCTTTGCTAAAGGTATGGATTATTTCTAATAGCTTTTTAGTAGAATCTCTGGGGTTCTCTAAGAAAACCATCATATCATCTGAAAAGAGTGATAATTTGGTTTCCTCATTACCTACTCTAATTCCTTTAATCTCTTTCTCAATTCTTATTGCCAAAGCTAGCATTATAGTAATGGTGATAGTGGGCAACCTTGTTTCACTACTGATCTTATTAGTAGTAGTTCCAGTTTATCCCCATTACATATGAAGCTTATTGATGGTTTTAAATAGATGTTACTGATTATGTTAAGGAAAAGTCGATTTATTCCTATACTCTCAAGTGTTTTTGATAGGAATGGATTTTGGATTTTATCAAATGTTTTTTCTCTATCTATTGAGATGATCACATGATTTTTGTTAATTTGGTTGTGATATAGTCAATTATGCTAATAGTTTTCCTAATATCAAACCAGCCTTACATTCCTAGTATAAATCCTACTTGGTCATGTTGTATTATCCTGGGGATGATTTTCTGTAATCTTTTTGCTAATATTTTATGTAAGATTTTAGCATCAATATTCATTAGGGGGATTAGTCTATAATTTTCTTTCTCTGTTTTCAATCTACCTGGTTTAAGTATCAATATCATGTCTGTGTCATTAAAGGAATTTGGTAGTAGTCCTTAATTCTTGCATTTTTTCAAATAGTTTATATAACATTGGAGTTAATTGTTCTTTAAATGTTTGGTAGAATTCACATGTAAATTCATCTGGTCCTGGGGATTTTTTCTTAGGGAGTTGATTAATAGTTTGTTCTATTTCTTTTTCTAAAATGGGACTATTTAAGAAATTTACTTCCTCCTCTGTTAGTCTGGGAAGCCTATATTTTTTAAGGTAGTCATCCATTTCACTTAGGTTATCAAATTTATTGGCAGAAAGTTGAGCAAAGTACCTCCTAATTATTGCTCTAATTTCCTCTTCATTAATGCAAAATTCTCCCTTTTAATTTTTAAGATACAATTTTATTTTGCTCTTTCTTTTTTCTAACCCATATTTACCAGAGGTTTATCTGTTTTATTGTTTTATTTTCATAAAACCAACTCTTATTTTTATTTATTAATTTAATAGTTTTTTTTTTTTTTTTTACTTTCAATTTTATCAATTTCTCCTTGTAATTTTAGAATTTCAAGTTTGGTACGTGGTTGGGGGTTTTTAATTTAGTTTTTAGCTTTTTAAATTGCAAGTCTAATCCATTGATCTTATATTTCTCTATTTTATTCAAGTAAGCTTCTAGACATATAAAATTTCCCCTTATTATTGCTTGTAGGGTTCTGGCTTTTGATCCAGTCTGCTATCTGCCTCCACTTTATGGGAGAGTTCATCCCATTCATATTTATGGTTAAAATTACTAATTCTGTATTTCCTGCCATCTTATTATCCCCACATTATGTTTTTCTTTTTCTTACTCCCTTACTCCCCTCCCCAGTATTAAACTTATGGGCACCACTTGACTCATGTAGCTCTCCCTCTTTGGAATCCCTCCCACCCCCTTTGAATTCCTTCCCCTTTCTTATAGCTTCCCCTTATTACTCTTTTCCTTTTTCCTTTTCCTCTTCCACTTTTTAATGAGGTAACAGTAGTTTTCTCTGTAAACCAAATGTCAATTATTTTCTCTTTGAGTCTAATATGATGAGAGTAGGATTCACATAATGTTTCTCCCCTTCCCTAAATTCCCTCAGATATGATAGGTTTTCTTTGCCTGTTTGTGGGATGTAGTTTCCCTCTTTTTATTTCCTCTTTTTCCCTTTTTCTGATATTATCCCTTTTCCATTTCTACTTCCTTTTTAAAAATATTATATTAGTGAAATCAAATTATACATGCACTCTTTATGCATGTCCATAAGAGAAATATACTTCTCAAGAGTTCTTTTTACCTTTTTCTGCTTCTCTTGAGTCTTATAATTGGAGGTCATTTTTTTTTTTTTGTTTGTTTAGTTCTGTTTTTTTTTCCCATTAGAAACAAATGAAATTCACCTGTTTCATTAAATGTCCATCTTCTTCCCTGGAAGAAAATGCTCAGCTTAGCTGGGTAGTTTATTCTTGGCTGCATTCCAAATTCTTTTGCCTTTTGGAATATCAGATTCCAGGCCCTTTAATGCTTTAATGAGGAAGTAGCTAGATTTTGAGTGATCCTTATTGTGGCATGTCAATATTTGAATTGTTTTTTTGTTTTTTGTTTTTTGTTTTTTTGCTCTGACTGCTTGTAGTATTTTTTCCTTAGTCTGATAGTTCTGAAATATAACCTCAATATTCCTTGGCATTTTTATTTTAGGGTCTCTTTCAGAAGGTGCTCTATGAATTCTTTCAATGCCTTTTTTACCTTCTGATTCTATTACATCTGGGCAGTCTCTTTGATGATTTCCTGTAACATAGTGTCTAGGCTCTTTTTTTCATCATAATTTTCAGGAAGTCCAATAATCCTCAAATTATCTCTCCTAGATCTATTTTCCATGTCTCTTGTTTTTCCAAGTAGATATTTAACATTTTTTCTATTTTTTTCATTTTTTTAGTTTTGCTTGACTGATTCTTGATGTCTCAATGAATCATTCATTTCTATTGTTTCAGTAGTATAGTAGCTATTGATGGTTAGCATATGCTTGGCTTTTTCACTCATTTGTTAAAAGCCTTTAGGATCTGCTTTTAGGATCTGCCTTCAGGGCAAGGATGTTATCAGCTTCCTCTCCACAACAGGGATAAATATATAGACAGTAGCTGTCCTGCAGACTGGCTGCTAAGACTGGCCAAGTTGTGGAAGTGTCCTGAGAAAAGCCCCGCACCTGAAGTGTCTCTGCCCTGGGAAGAGCCCTGCTGTGATGATCAGTAGCTGCCCTGGGATTAGTAACTGAGCAGTGAAAGTGTCACTGCCCCAGGCAGAACCTTGCTGTGTGGATCAGCGCCTGAGCTGGGAAGAGCCCCATACAAGAAGTGTTATTGCCTTGAGAAGGGCAGCTGTGCTGGGGAAGTTCTATTGCTCCAGGCACAGCCATCCTGCTGTGCAGATTTGTGATTGTCCTGAGCAGAACCCTGCCTACCCCCACATACACAAATCTGTGGCTGCCCTGGGTAGAGCTCTGCCTGCTGTGCAGATTTGTGGCTGCCTTGGGCAAAAATCCTGGCTGCATGACTGTGCTGTGGTCAGTGCTGAATCACTTCTGATGTTAAGTGGGTGTAGCCAGATCCTGTTAGATTCTGGAACTTTTTTGGAGTACACTCTACTTTTGGCTTTAACTTCTCTGCTGATCTACTGCTTTGCAACTAAAGCAGAGCAGCCAACATGTGGTAGAGTCCTTTCTGCAAATTCTCCACCAGCAGAGACCACCCCCACCACTGGTCAGTTCAGTGTGCTAGCCTCTGGTTCTGCCTTCCTACCTGCGCTGTCCTGCTCCCGTGATCAGGACAAACCTTTTCTGGTCATCTTCCAGATTATCTTTGGTTGGTAATTTGTTGTACTCCCAATATTTGTAGATTTCACCTGTCAAGCATTATATCTGAGGCTGAATTTGGTAATTAGTAGTGAGGGTAGAAAGGGAGCTTAGAATGATGTGTCTTCTCTGCCATCTTGGCTTTGCCCCCTCCCATCAATGACGTTTATAAATAGATGATATGCTTATTAAATTTGCAGAAGATAGAAAGCTATAAGGTATAACATAACAATATTGGCAAAGTCAAGATTAAAAAGACTCTTGACAGACAAGAATATTGATCTGAATTTAATAAAAGGAAGTTTCAGGACCAAAGCCACTGTTCCATTTATTGCATCTGAAGACATAGGTAGAGAGAAAGATCTAGGGGTATTAGTGGATCACATGTTTGATATGATTAAAATATTGTGATTTGACATCCAAAAAAGAGAAAGGGATATTGGACCAAATTGGGAGAGGCATGTTTTCCAGAGGCAATGATCCCACTTTACATTTGCTTTTGTCAAACATCATGTTGAATATTTTGTTCATTTTGGGGAACTATGGTTTAAGAAGAACATTGATAAGCTATAGCATGTTTAAAAGAGGGTAACCAAGATATAAATGGTTTTGAATTTATGACATATGAAAATTTGTTGACCTGGGCCTAGTTAGTCTGGAGTAAATGAATTTCAGAGGATATGTGATAACTGGATTTAAATATTTGAAGGACTTTTATTTTAAGTATTTTTAGAATTATTATGTCAAAGTGGTATTAGCATTGTTCTGTTTTACCCCACAAGGTTGAATTTAGTTATGACTTTAAACAGGAAAAAAAAGATATCCTGATAAAGACAGCTATCCAAAAATGGATTAGGCTTCCAATAACACCATTTATAATTATGTTATAGTAGGAAATTTTTTCTGCATGGATTGGACTTGATGACCATTAAAGTTCTGTATAATTCACAAATCGTATAGTTTTATCCACTTGGCAAACCCAGAAATAGTAGTAGTTTTCAAAACTGTATTAGTCCTCAGAGCCCACCAGATAATTATACCTACATCTTTTATTTACCTTTGACTTAGAGTATTTTGAAATTTTATAATTGACACAGAAAGTCATAGAAAGCAAAGTTCAATTCTATAGATATCAAATGTGTAGATGACATGAAAGTACCAAAAGGAAAAAGGAAGGAACAAGAATTATTAAATAGCTACTATGCATCAGGCACTGTGCTAAGATCTTTATATATATATATATATATATATATATATATATATATATTTCTCATTTGATTCTTGGGACATCCCTGGGAGATAGATGCTATTATTCTCATTTTATAATTAAGAAAATCAAAGAAGATAGAGGTTAATTAGTTGTCCTGTATCATGGAACTAATGCTTGAGTTTTAATTTGGACTTAGATCTTTCTGACTTTAGACCTATTTCTCTATCTATTATGTCACCCTTAAGGTACCTATGAAGGAAAAGCAAAATCCTGGATGATATAGTATGTGGAAAGATCTCAACAGGCTAGAACCATGGATTAAATAAAAGGGAATGAAATGAAATATAATAGAAATTTCAAAATATGTTAAACCTTGTTTGGGAGCTAGTGGTTAGAGATAGAAATTCAGTAGATAGAAGATAGACTCCGGAGATAGGAAGACCTGAGTTCAAATTCAGCCTCCAGCACTATCTGAACATAGATGAGTCACTTAACCTCTGTCTACTTCAGTTTCCTAAATTGTAAAAGGAGGGTTTTCCAACCAGTAAGCTTAAGTGAAAAAATATTTGCAAAGAATTTAGCACAATGCTGAACATATAGTAAGAACTTAATAATTCTCTATTTTTTAATTCCTTTTTGTATCCGCAGCTCTTAACCTAGTTCCCAGAACTTAGTAAAAGCTTAATAAATGTTTCTTGCTTAGCTAGGAATTATGATTTTAATATGAATCAGCAACAACAAAAATAGTTGTACAGAAAACTACTATTATCCTTGGCTACATTTTAAAAAAAAAATTCAGAGAAAGAAAAAACATTACATAATGGATAACTTCATAGTCTAGAAGAAACTGGTTTCAGTCAGGACCTGAATAAGTCACTTAACCTTTCAATATACCAGAGAGCTCTCTAAAACACACTCACACACACTCATATACACATAAAATTGTAACTTAAAGAGTAGTGGCTTATCTGCATTGGCAGAAAGTGCTCCATTCTTGTGGTGTCCCTATACCACTGACATTTTTAATATGATAATAAAATTTGATAAGAAGAAAAAGAAGTGCAACATTCAGAATTAGGGAGGCAATAATTCAATGACACTCTACCCTGGTTAGGCTACTGTCAGACTCTGGCTCTGAATTCAAGTTACCACAGTTTAGGAAAGATGAAGACAAACTGGACACTGTATTAATAAGAGGAATGAGGAACATTCCAAATGAGAATTAGTTGAAGGAACTGGTGATATTTAACTTTTTAAATGCAAAATAGTTACTACAAGATTTTGAGCAGTTGTCAGGTCAACCATAAGAATTTATTAAACACGTATTTTGTGGTAAAATCTATCCTAAATTCTGGGAATATAAAGCAATTTAAAAATAAATCTGTTCCTAGTTTCAAGGAGTTCAGAGTCTAATGGGAGATGCAACATATAAAGAAATATATACAAGCAAGATAGCTGCAGTCTAAATTGAAAATAAACTCAAAGGGAAGACATCAGAATTAAAAGGACTCAGAAAAGACTTCTTTCAGAAGGTAAAATTTTATTTGAGGATTGAAAGAATCATGGGAATCCATAAATTAGTGATGAGGAGAGAGAGAATTTCAGACTTGGAGGTCACTCAGTAAAAATACCCAGAGCTGTGAGATAAGAGTGTCTTCTGAGAAGAATAGCAAGAAAGTCATATTGCATTGCAGAATTGCTAGAGGGGAATAATGTGTAAGAAAACTGGAAAGGTAGGAAGAGGCCAGATAATGAAAGGCTTTAAAAGGCAAACAGAAGATTTTACATTTGTTCTTTGAAACAATAGGGAACCGTTGGAGTTTATTGAATAGCGAAGTAACATGGTTGAATTCCTTAGGGATATCACTTTGATAGTTTAGTGGAGGGTGGACTGGGAAGATGAGAGCCTTCAGTAAAGGATACTAAGAAGAAGGTTTAATGCACCAGGGTCATGGTAGGAAGAGAGTAAATAAGAGATACATATGAGAGGTTATGAAGATAGAATGAACAAGATTTAGCAACTGATTGGATACGTGAGATGAAATAATGAATAGTCAAGGACACTATTTAATTTTTAAACTTGGATAATTGATATAATTAAGTTGCCTTCATTTACAGTATAACATTTCAGAAATGTGGAGATTTTAGGTGAAAGATAATGAATTCAATTTTGTATATGTTTACTATAAGATATCTATGGTACATCTAGTTCAAGTTGTCCAAGAAGCAAATGGAATTTCAAGACTGAAGATTAGAAGAGAGTTCATTCATAAATAGAACTAAGAATGATTTGCATAGAGATGATACTTGGATCTGTGGGAGCTATTAAGATGATCAAACAAGATAAAATAAAAGGTGAAAGAAGACCCAACACAAAGACTTTAATGAGACTCATGGTTAGTGAAAGTAATATGAATGAAGACCAATCAGAAGAGACTGAGGACTGGTTAGATATGTGGAAGGGAAGAGGTTGTCAAATGGAAGAAAAAAATATTCCCATTCTATTTAGTTTAGCAGATAGACTTTGCATAAGGAATAGGCAAACGAGACAAAGAAGAAAATTTAGGCTTGATGAAGATAGATAGATTCTAGAGAGAAAGTGCCCCTAACTGTTCTTTTTAGATTTTTCAGCATTATTCAACTATCTCTTTTATTTTATCTCCTTATCCATGTTAGCTACTATTAATCTACTGACTCCTTTTAAATGTTATCTCAGTTAATTATTTGGCTCTTGATCTCCCTTTAAACACCAAATCTTGCCTATATGGCATATTCCTTCAAATACCATAACTTTCTAGTTAATCAATCTATTTTATTCCTGTAACTGTTCCATTTATACCTGTCATCATTTTATCTCTCCCTGTGTCTTATGCTGCTTATTCCTTCTTCACCATAACTTCTTATAACTTCATCTCTCAACATTTTCTCAGGGAATCAGTGATTCTCATCACTGATGATTTTCCTCCTTTCCCATTTCTCCACTTTCAAATTTCTTGCTTCTTAAAAAACAAATAAAAAATATTTTTAAAAAATTCCAACTCATATTCTCCTGAGCAGAGCCAGAGAAAAATGACACAACTGAGCTAAATTAAGCAATCTACTACAAATTTATGTTCTCTAATACTATCCTGACATTCATTGCAGCAAGACAGTCCTTTTACTGCTTCATATTTTTATACCATTCTTTTGAATACTTGTTCTGAACAGCCTCTTCTGAACTTGAGATATATCCCTCAATATTCTGAAATGAAGAGAGTTTTGTAGTCCAGCCTTAGAAAAATACTGACAAGAAAAAGGGGAAATATTGGAAAATAAAGGATTAAAAAGTACAAAAATATGGAAACACCAATGTTTGTAATAAAAATAAAATCTTTAAAAGATTGGTCAGAACACAATTAGATAAATTTTCTAGTTTTTTTTCTAGAAATTTTTATCAAATAGAGAGTTCTTATCTCAGAAACTGGAGTTTTCGGATTTAATCAACCAGTAAATTACTATAGTCATTATCTGTTTTATCTTTTGTAGCTAATCTATTTTACTGACCCATAACTCTATTTTCTAGCCTATACAAAATAGTTTTAATGACTGATTATTTATAATAAAGTTTTAGGTCTGGTACAGCTAGGTCACCTTTATTTACAGTTTTCATTAATCCTGTTGATATTCTAGATCTTTTATTATTCCAGATAAATATTGTTATTATGTTTACTAGCTCTGTAAGTAATTTTTGATAGTTTGGTATGCCAATGAATAAATAGATTAATTTAGATAAAACTAAGTAATTAAGTAAAACATTTTTATTCTATTAGCTTGATCTACCCTTGAGCAATTGATATTTCCCAATTGTTTAGATCTGACTTTATTTGCGTGAAAAGTGTTTTGTAATTACATTCACAAAAATTCTGGGTTTCTCTTGGCAGGTAGATTCTCAAATATTTTATATTGTCTACAATTATTTTAAATGAGTTTCGCTTTTTATCTCTCGTTGCTGGGTTTTGTTGATAATGTATAGAAATGGTGGTGATTTATGTGGGTTTATTTTACATTCTGTGACTTTTTCAAAGTTGTTAATTGTTGGAATCCTTACAAAGTGTTAAGTCGTTAGAATTGATAGAGACAATAATTATCTAATTTATCACGGTTCAGTATGATTGATCTGATCCTACAAGGAGATGTTATGGGCCAGTACTTGAAACAAGGTACTAAGTGGAATTGAGGAGACAATGTTTAAATCTAGTTTAGAATTGATTTAATCCTACAACAAATAATGGTTTCCCAGTGATATAATGATTGTTGTGTACTCAATGTACAGCATCTAAACAAGAAGCTCTCAGGGCCAGGGACAGAAACCCACTCTTGGAGGCAGAGACAGAGTCATTCCATATTTCACCTTTGTGCTGGCTGGAGACATTTGGAGGGAGCTAGGGGCTGAAGCTCAAGACTTTGAAGGACACAATAAAGGACTGGATTTTAACTCCTGGCTGCATTTGAAGTGATTATTACTTTGAACTGATACTAAGGCTGCCTCCAGAAAACCTCCCCAAGAAACCTGCTCCCAGAGAACCATCATATATTATACAAAAGAAGAAGAACACCACAGTTAATTATTTCAAGGAGTTTATTAGTTGATCCTTTAGGATTAGTATAAGTATACTAAGTAGAAACCATCATATCATCTGCAAAGAATGATTGTTTTGTTTTTCCCTTGCCTATTCTAATTCCTTCATTTTCTTTTTCTTTTCTTATTACTAAAATTAACATTTCTAGTACTATATTGAATAATAATGGTGATAAGGAGCATCCTTATTTATCTCTGATCTTATTGGGAATGATTCTTGCTTATACTTATTACATATAAGGCTTGGTTATGATTTTATAGAGATATTGCTTATCATTTTAAGGAAAATTTCGTTTACTCCTATGCCTTTTAGTATTTTAATAGAAACTAGTACTTTATTTTGTCAAAACTTTTTACTACATTTATTGAGGTAATTATATTATTTCTGTTACTTTTTTATTAATATGGTCAATTATGTTAGTATTTTTCTTAATATTGAACTAACCCTGCATTCAATGTATTAATTCCACCTATTCATATTGTTTATCTTCATGATAAATTGATATCATGTCTTTACTAATATTTTGTTTCAAAAATGTTTCATGAATATTCAATAGGAAGATTGTTCCATAATTTTCTTTGTTTTGACTCTTCCTAGTTTAGTTATAAGTACTATATTTGTGTCATAAAAAAACCATTTGGCAGATCTCCTTACTCTATTTTTCCAAATAATTTATGTAGTATTTGAATTAATTGTTCTTTAAATATTTGGTAGAATTCACTTTGCCCTGGAATTTTTTTTTTTTTAGGAGTTCATTGATGACTTGCTCTGTAATGTCCTTCTGGAGGTTCCTGTTCAGGCACAAAAGTGTGGTGTCCAGACTAGCTCTCTGGAAGATCTTGGGACCAGGCTTGATCTTAGTGGAGGCAGGAGAGTCATCAGAAGGATGGTCAAAGATATATTGGCTCTATTTCCAGTCTTCTCAGCCCTTAAATACCTCAGTATATTACATCATTACAGCACACTAAATATGTGTGAACTAAAGAACCATTACATCACCATACTAAGTACCAAGTATATGTGAACTAGAGAACCTTATGCAAGGCAAAATGGACAACTTTGATTACATTAAATTAAAAATGTTTTGTACAAACAAAAACAACAAATACAAGATTAAAAGGAAAGTACAAAGCTGGGAAAAATATTTTCAGTCAGTGTTTCTAACAAAGGTCTCATTTCTACAATATATAAAGAACTGTATCAAATTTATAAGAAATACAATTGTGGAATTTTTTTTTCATCCCACAGTTGATAAATGGTGAAAGGATATAAAGAAACAACTTTCAGATGAGAAAATTAAAGTCATCTATAGCCATATGAAAAAAAATGCTCTAAATTACTATTGATTAGAGAAATGCAAATTAAAACAACTCAGAGGTACCACCTCACACCTCTCAGATTGAGTAAGGTGACAGGAAAAGATAATGATAAATGTTGAAGGGAATGTGGGAAAACTGGGACACTAATGCATTGTGGTGGGGTTGTGAAATGATCCAACTTTCTTGAAAGTAATCTGGAACTATGCTAAAGGGGCTATAAAACTGTGCATACCCTTTTATCTAGCAATGCCATTATTTGTTCTGTATAGCAAGGAAATCATAGAGGAGGGAAAAGGATCCACATGTGCAAAAATGTTTGTAGCAGCTATATTTTTTAGTAGCAAAGAATTGGAAAATGAGTACATACATATCAACTGGGGAATGGCTGAAGAAGTTGTGGTATATGAAGACATTGGGATGTTATCGTTCTATAAAAATAATGAACAAACTGATTTTACAAAGGCTTGAAAAGATTTCCATGAACCAAAGCTGAGTAAAACAAGCAAAACTAGTAATATATTGTACACAATAGCAGCAAGAATATGTGATGATCAACTATGAAAGATTTTTCTCAGGAGTTTACTGATCCAAAGAAATCTTAATAGATTTTGGACAGAAAAATGCCATCTGCATCCAGAAAAAGAACTGTGGAGATAGACTGTAAATCAATATATGCTATGTTCACTGTTTATTCTTATTTTTTTTTTTTTAACTCTCCCATGGCTTTTCCCTTTTGCTCTGATTTTTCTCTCCCAACATAATTCGTAAAACAATATGTATTAAAAATATATAAGATTTTAAAAAAGAAAAAGGGAAGAAGAAAATAAAATTGTTAGTATCAAAAATACTTTCCAACAATCAAGAGGAAATTAGAGCAATAATTAGGAGCTATTTTGCTTAACTATATGTCAATAAATGTGATAATCTAAGTGAAATGGATGAATACTTAAAAATATAGATTGCTCAGATTAACAGAAAAAAATAAATTACTTAAATAGTCTCATTTTAGAAAAAATAAGTTGAAGAAGTTTTTAATTGGCTCCCTAAGAAAAAAATCTTCAGAGCAGGCTAGATTTATATGTGAATTTTACCAAATACTTAAAGAAGAAATAATTACAATACTGTGCAAATTATTTGAAAAAAAATAGGGAAAGAAGGAGTTCTACAATTCCTTTTATGACGTATATATAGTGCTGATACCTAAAGCAGTTAGGGCCAAAATAGAGAAAGAAAATGATAGACCAATTTCCCTAATGAATATTGAAGTGAAAATCTTAAATAAGATTACAGCAAGTTATCATCAGATAATAATACAGCATGACCAAGTAGAATTTATACCAGAAATGCAGGCCTTGTTCAATATTAGGAAAACTATTAGCATAATATATCAGTAGCCAAGCTAACAAATTATAAAATTATCTCAATAGATGCAAAAGAAGCATTTGACAAAATCCAATATCTATTCATATTAAAAACACTAGAGAGTATAGAAATAAATGGAGTTTTCCCTAAAATGATCAGTATCATATAATTAAAACCATCAGCAAGCATTATATGGAATGGGGATAAATTAGAACCATTCCCAATAAAATCAGGGGCAAAACAAGGTTACCACTATCATCATTACTGTTGTATTAGAAATATTAGTTTTTGCAATAAGAGAAGAAAAATGAATTAAAGGAATTAGTAGATAATGAGAAAAAAAATTCACAGAATAAAACAACTTATCTAAAAATTCAATTGGTCAAATGCAAAAAGAACTAAAAAAGGAAAATGAAGAAAATAATTCACTAAAAATAAGTACTAAACAAATGGAAATGAATGACTCAATGAGACATTAAGAATCAGTCAAGCAAAACCAAAAAAAAAAAAAAAAAAAAGAAAAGAAAAGAAAAGAAAAGAAAATGTAAAATATCTACTTGGAAAAACAACTGACCTGCAAAATAGAGTTAAGAAAAACAATCTAAGGATTATTGGACTTCCTGAAAACTATGATTGAAAAAAAGAATCTAGACATTATCTTACAGGAAATCATTAAAAGAACTGCCCTGATGCTTTAGAATCAGAAGGTAAAATAATAATTGGAAGAGATTCCAAAATGAAAACTCCAAGAAATATTGTGTTTCAATTTCAGAACTATTGAACCAAGGAAAAAATATTACAAGCAACAAGAAAGAAAAAATTAAAATACCAAGGAGCCACAGTAAGTATTACTCAGGATGTAGAAGCTTCCACCTTAAAGAATCAAAATGCCTAGAATCTGATATTCTCAAAGGCAAAGGAATTTGGAATGCAGCCAAGAATAAACTACCCTTTAAAATGAGAATTTTCTTTCAGGGAAAAAGATGGACATTCAATGAAACAGGTGAATTTAATTTATTTCTAATGAAAAGACCAAAGTTGAACAAAAATTTGATCTCCAAATATAGATCTTAAGAGAAGTATAAAAAGGTAAAAAAGAAAAGAACTCGAGAACTACATCTCTGTTATGAGTATACAAAGAGAGTGCCTGTATAATTTGATTTTACTGTTATAATATAAAAAAAAAACTATAGATGTAAAGGGGATTGTACTTGAAAGAGGGGAAAGTAGAGGTAAAATAATGGAAATTACATCTTATGAAGAGATAAAGAAAACCTATAAAGGGGATGAACCGGTATGAATTTTAGTCTCATCAGATTTGGTTCAAAAAGGGAATATTTAGATGGATTTGGTTTCAGAGACAAACTTCTCTCACCTAATAGGGAAGTTTCAGGGGAAAAGGAAAAGGAAAGGGGGAGGCTAATAGAAGGGAAAAAAGAAAAAGTAGGGAAGAGAGATAAGAAAAGGTAAGAGATTATAAAGGGGAGAGCTCCTTGAAGCAAGTGGAACTCATAAGCAAAATATTGGTGAGAAGGGAAAGGGGGAAAGGAAAGAAGAAAAGGCAAAATTTGGGGTAAATAAGATGGCATGAAATACAAAATTAGTCATTTTAACTATGAATGTGAATGTGGTGAACTCTCCCATAAAACAAAAGCATATAACAGACTGGATTAAAAGCCAGGACCCTACAGGGTGTTGTTTACAAGAAACACATTTAAAGCAGTGAGACATACAGAGTAAAGGTAAAAGGCTGGAGCAAAATCAATTATGCTTCACGGCAGAATAACAAAAGCAGGGGTAGCCATCATAATCTCAGATCAAGCAAAAGCAAAAATAAATAATTAAAAGAGATAAGATAAAAGAGGAAACTATATCTTGCTAAAGATACACATATATGCCCCAAGTCGTATAGCATTTGAATTCCCAAAAAAGAAGTTGAGACCAGCTAAATGAAATAAATAACAAAACTATAATAGTGGGGGATCTCAACCTTGCTCTCTCAGAACTAGATAATTTGAAATACAAAATAATTTTTTAAAAAAAGTTAAGAAGGTAAATAGACTACTTGAAAAGTTAGGTATGATAGAATTCTGGAGAAAATTGAATGAGATAGAAAGAGTATACTTTTTTCTCTGCAGTTCATGGAACCTACACAAAAATTGACCATATATTAGAACACAAAGACCTCAAAATCAAATGCAGAAAGGCAGAAATAGTAAATGTAAATTTTTCAAATCATGATGCTATAAAAATTACATTCATTAATAGGCCAGGGGGAAATAGAAAAAAAAATCAATTGGAAACTAAATAATCTAATCCTAAAGAATGAATGGGTGACATAGCAAAACATAGACACAATCGATAATTTCATCCAAAAGAATGATAATGAGACAACATATCATAATTTGTGGGATGCAGCCAAAGTGGCAATAAGGGTAAATTTTATTTTTCTAGATGAGTACAAACATAAAATAGAGAAAGAGAAGATCAATGAATTGGGGTTTCAACTAAAAAAGGTAGGAAAAAAAACAAATTAAAACCCCCCAGTGAAATACCAAACTTGAAATTCTAAAATAAAGAGATCAATAAAATTGAAAATAAAAAAAAATCCTACTGAAATAATAAATAAAGCTAAGAGTTGGTTTTATGGAAAAAAAACCCAATAAAATAGATAAACCTTAATTTCATTAGAAAAAAGGAAAATCAAATTATTAGTCTCAAAAATGAAAAGGGAGAATTTTCCACCAATGAAGAGGAAATTAGAGCAATAATTAGGAGTTATTAACCCAACTTTATGCCAATAACTTTGATAAACTAAGTGAAATGGAGGAATACCCACAAAAATAAAGATTGCCCAGATTAACAGCAGAGGAAATAAATTACTTAAATAGTCCCATTAAAAAAAAAAAAAAAGAAAGAAATAGAAAAAGCTATTAATGAACTCCCTAAGAAAAAAATCTCCAGGGCCAGATGGATTTACATGTGAATTCTACCAAACATTTAAAGAACAATTAACTCCAATACTATACAAACTATTTTTAAAAATAAGGAAAGAAGGACTGCCAAATTCCTTTATGATACAGACATAGTGCTGATAGCTAAATCAGGTAGGATGAAAACAGAAAAAAAATTATAGCCCGATTTCTCTAATGAATATAGATGCAAAAACCTTAAATAAAATATTAGCTATTAACAAAAAGATTACAGAAAGTCATCCTCAGGACAATACACCATGACCAAGTAGGATTTATACCAGGAATGAAGGGCTGGTTCAATATTAAGAAAATTATTAACATAATTAGTATATTAATAACCAAACTAACAAAAGCCATATGATTATCTCAATAGATGTAGAAAAAGCATTTGATAAAATCGAACACCCATTCCTATTAAAAACACTGGAGAGCATAGGAATAAATGGACTTTTCCTTAAAATAATCAGTAGCATCTATTTAAAACCATCAGTAAACATCATGGGATTAAGCTAGAATTATTCCCTATAAGATCAAGAGTGAAACAAGGTTGCCTACTATCATTATTACTATTCAATATAGTATTAGAAATGTTAGCTTTGGCGATAAGAGAAGAAAAAGAAATTAAAGGAGTTAGAGTAGGTAATGAAGAAACTAAATTATCACTGTTTGCAGATGATATGAAGATATACATAGAGAACCCTAGAGAATCAACTAAAAAAACTATTAGAAACAATCCACAACTTTTGCAAAGTTTCAGGAGACAAAATAAATCCATATAAATCATCAGCATTTTATACATCCCACCAACAAAGTCCAACAGCAAGAGACACAAAGAGAAATCCGACTGTTGATAGTATAAAATATTTGGGAATCTATCTTCCAAGGGAAAGTCAGGAACTATATGAACACAACTATAAAGCATTTTCCACACAAATAAAGTCAGATCTAATCGGTTGGAGAAATATGAAATACTTATGGGTAAGTCTGAGTGAATATAAGAAAAATGACAATACTGACAAAATGTATTTATTTAGTGCTATATCAATCAAATCTCCAAGAAATTATTTTATAGATGTAGAAAAAATAATAAAATTCATCTGGAAGAACAAAAGATCAAGGGAATTAATGAAAAAAATGCAAATGAACATGGCTCAGTTGTACCAGATCTAATGCTATATTATAAAGCAGTGGTCATCAAAATAATTTGGCACTGACTAAGAAATAGAGTAGTTAATCAGTGAAATAGGTTAGGTTCACAGGACAAAATATTCGATGACTATAGTAATCTAGTGTTTGACAAACCCAAAGACTCCAGCATTTGGGAAAAGAACTCAGTATTTGATAAAAATGCTAGGAAAAGTGGAAACTATTATGGCAAAAACCAGGCATTGACATATACCTAACACCATGAAATGGTTTCATGATCTAGACATAAAGTATGATATCTTAAACAAATTAAAAGAACATAGGAAAATGTGTGGAGGATCTGTGGAAGAGGAAAAAATTTGTGACCAAAGAAGAACTGGAAATCATTATTGATCACAAAATAGATAATTTTGGTTATGTTAAGTTATAATGGTTTTATATAAACAAAACTAATACAGACAAGATTAGAAAGGAAGCAATAAATGGGAAAACCTTTCTAACAGTCAAAGGTTCTGATAAAAAGCATTTTCCACACAATTTCTAAAATATGTAGAGAACTGACCCAAATTTATAAGAATTCAAGCCATTCTCCAACTGGTAAATGGTCAAAGGCTATGAACAGACAATTTTTAGATGAAATTGAAACTATCTCCCATCATATGAAAAGGTGCTCTAAATCATTATTGATCAGAGAAATGCAAATTAAGACAACTTTGAGATACCACTACACACCTCTCAGATTGACTAAGACAACAGGAAAAGATAATGATGAATGTTGGAGGGGATGTGGGAAAACTGGGACACTGATACATTGTTGGTGGAGTTGTGAATGAATCCTACCATTCTGGAGAGCAACTTGGAACTATGCCCAAAGAGTTATCAAATTCTGCATACTCTTTGACCCAGCACTGTTTCTATTAGGCTTATATCCCAAAGAGATCTTAAAGGAGGGAAAGTGACCCACATGTGCAAAAATATTCATGGTAACCCTTTTTGTAGTGGCAAGAAACTGGAAACTGAGGGGATGCCCATTAGTTGGAGAATCGTTGAATTACTTATGAATGCTATGGAATATTATTGTTCTACAAGAAATGAACAGCATGATGATTTCAGAGAGACCTGGAGTGATTTACATGAATTGATGCTGAATGAAATGAGCAGAACCAGGTGATCATTGTATGTGGCAACAGCAATATTATAGGATGATTAATTCTGGTGTATGTGGCTTTCTTCAACAATGAGATGTTTCAGACCAGTTCTAATGGTGTGATCAGAAGAGACATCTACACTCAGAGAAAGTATGTGTGTGTGTGGTTCGCAACATAGCATTCTCACTCTTTTTCTTCTTATTTGCTTGCTTTTCATTTTCCTTATTTTCTTTTCTGGTTTGATTTGATTTTTCTTGTATAACAAGATAATTGTATAAATATTTATGCATATGTTGGATTCAACACATATTTCTGCCATGTTTAACATATATTGGACTACTTGTCATCTAGGGAAGGAGGATTGGAGAAGAGGGGGAAACTGGAACTCAAGGTTTTGCAACGGCTAATGTTGTAGAATTATATATGCATATGTTTTTCAAAATAAAAAGCTTTAAGAAAAAAAACTCTCAAACTGCCTGTAATTTTCTATTTTTTATGGCTTCTATTCATATTTTAAAATTTAATATATTTTTGCTTTATATTTGTGATTCATTTTCTTTAATTTCTGTTTTGCTGAATTTTTAAGTGATTACTTCTTTCTTATGGTATTTCAGAGTTAATAATAGTCTTGGAACTTAGGCCTTGATTACTTCTGGTCTCTAAAAAAATTATTTAGATTGGTATACTTGTTTCTCTTTTCACTGGAACATTAATAACTTTTCTCTGTTGGTTGTGGAATTTTTATTGCTATTACTTTCCTAAATCCCCTCACTTCATGTTGGATGTGTATTTGCCCCTCTCCTTCATAATATCCTATTTCCTTTCTTTATAAGATCAATATAGTCATAACAATTCACTGCCATATATTTTGCTCTTTGCTTTACTAAGTACATAAGCATAACTAGTCCGATCTCCATTGTGATCATAGGGAAAAATGTATTACACCCAACTATATGGATAGTATTTTTTTCTTGACTCCTTTTTCCCCCAGTTGTACAGAGATCATTACTTTAGACATAATATCTGTGAAGATGCTATCCTAAATATCCCTATATTCTTGTGTGTGTGTATGTGTGTGTGTGTGTGTGTGTGTGTATATATATATATATATATATATATATATATATATATCTTATGTATTTCTGCTGGCTAACTGAACCCAAAACTTTATAAAATTTTAGCCTTTTCTTTTAATGTCAAATCATATTGTTGACATATATTGATCTTGAATTCCAGTAAAAATTGGATGTTCATGTAATCAGCCCCTATTTTACTCTTGAAGTTTGTTTTTGAATCTACATTAAAGAATAGTTATCCATGTTAAGTTTCTTTGTGAATTCATATTCTGGCATGTTGATGTGTTTTTGGATCCTGATTCTGCTATCCAACATATTAGTTGGGTCACTTTGGTTTATACCATCTGAAAATGTGATAAAGATACTACCTATATTTTTACTCCAAGGTAATAATTTAAATGATAAAACAGGACAGGTACAAAAATTTGGTACCTCATTGGAGGTCTTTTTTAAGTTCACATTGAAATAATAATGTCTATGTATCATTAATACAATTAATTGTACAGTTTTCTGGCATATATTTCTTCACCTTCTTCACCAGAATAACATGCAATGTTGTCAACTTCTTGTTACAACTTAGGCAGAAAATATCTTTGGCATTCCCATCATCTATTAGTCTAATAAAACTGTCAAAGTGAAAATGAAGCTAACTTGATGGAATATATTTTTTTTATTTAATAGCCTTTTATTTACAGGATATATACATGGGTAACTTTACAGCATTAACAATTGCCAAACCTCTTGTTCCAATTTTTCACCTCTTACCCCCCACCCCTCCCTAGATGGCAGGATGACCAGTAGATGTTAAATATATTAAAATATAAATTAGATACACAATAAGTATACATGACCAAAACGTTATTTTGCTGTACAAAAAGAATCAGACTCTGAAATATTGTACAATTAGCTTATGAAGGAAATCAAAAATGCAGGTGTGCCTAAATATAGGGATTGGGAATTCAATGTAATGGTTTTAGTCATCTCCCAGAGTTCTTTTTCTGGGCATAGCTAGTTCAGTTCATTACTGCTCCATTAGAAATGATTTGGTTGATCTCGTTGCTAAGGATGGCCTGATCCATCAGAACTGGTCATCATATAGTATTGTTGTTGAAGTATATAATGATCTCCTGGTCCTGCTCATTTCACTCAGCATCAGTTCATGTAAGTCTCTCCAGACCTTTCTGAAATTATCCTGTTGATCATTTCTTACAGAACAGTAATATTCCATAATTTTCATATAACATAATTTATTCAACCATTCTCCAACTGATGGACATCCATTCAGTTTCCAGTTTTAGCCACTACAAAAAGGGCTGCCACAAACATTCGTGCACATACAGGTCCCTTTCCCTTCTTTATAATCTCTTTGGGATATAATCCCAGTAGTAACACTGCTGGATCAAAGGGTATGCACAGTTTGATAACTTTTTGAGCATAGTTCAAACTACTCTCAAAATGGTTGGATTCGTTCACAATTCCACCAACAATGCATCAATGTCCCAGTTTTCCGCATCCTCTCCAACAATCATCATTATTTTTCCTGTCATCTTAGCCAATCTGACAGGTGTGTGTGGTATCTTAGAGTTGTCTTAATTTGCATTTCTCTGATTAATAATGACTTGGAGCATCTTTTCATATGACTAGAAATAGTTTCAATTTCTTCATCTGAGAATTGTCTGTTCATATCCTTTGACCATTTTCAATTGGACAATGGCTTGATTTTTATAAATTAGAGTTAATTCTCTATATATTTTGGAAATGAGGCCTTTATCAGAACCTTTGACTGTAAAATATTTTCCCAGTTTATTGCTTCCTTCTAATCTTGTCTGCATTAGTTTTGTTTGTACAAAACTTTTCAGTTTGAGTATAATCGAAATTTTCTATTTTGTGATCAGTAATGATCTCTACTTCTGCTTTGGTCATAAAGACCTTCCCCTTCCACAGGTCTGAGAGGTAAACTATCCTATGTTCCTCTAATTTATTAATAATTTCATTCTTTATGCCTAGGTCATGAACCCATTTTGACCTTATCTTGGTGTACGGCGTTAAGTATGGATCAATGCCTAGTTTCTGCCATATTAGTTTCCAATTTTCCCAGCAATTTTTATCAAACAGTAAGTTCTTATCCCAAAAGCTGGGATCTTTGGGTTTGTCAAAGACTAGATTGCTATATTTGTTGACTGTTTTATCCCTTGAACCCAATCTATTCCACTGATCAACTAATCTATTCCTTAGCCAATACCAAATAGTTTTGGTAACTGCTGCTCTATAATATAATTTTAGATCTGGTACAGCTAAGCCACCATCATTTGATTTTTTTTCATTAATTCCCTTGAAATTCTTGACCTTTTGTTTTCCATATGAACTTTGTTGTTATTTTTCTAGGTCATTAAAATAGTTTTTGGGACTCTGATTGGTATAGCGCTAAATAAATAGATTAGTTTAGGTAATATTGTCATCTTTATTATATTTGCTCGCCCTATCCAAGAGCATTTAATATTTTCAATTGGTTAGATCAGACTTAATTTGTGTGAAAAGTGGTCTGTAATTTTGCTCATAAAGTTTCTGATTTTCCCTTGGCAGATAGATTCCTAAATATTTTATATTATCAGTAGTTACTTTAAATGGAATTTCTCTTTGTAACTCTGACTGTTGGATTTTGTTAGTGATATATAAGAATGCTGATGACTTATGTGGGTTTATTTTATAACCAGCAACTTTGCTAAAGTTGTGGATTATTTCTAATAACTTTTAGCAGAATCTCTGGGGTTCTCTAAGTATACCATCATGTCATCGGCAAAGAGTGATAATTTGGCTTCCTCATTGCCTATTCTTATTCCTTTAATCTCTTTCTCAGCTCTTATTGCTATAGCTAGCGTTTCTAATACAATATTAAATAGTAACGGTGATAGTGGGCAACCTTGTTTCCTCAGATCTTATTGGAATGGTTGCAGTTTGTCTCCATTACATATGATGCTTACTGATGGTTTTAAATAGATGCTGCTGATTATTTTAAGGAAAAGTCCATTTATTCCTATACTCTCAAGTGTTTTTAATAGGAATGGATGTTGGATTTTATCAAATGCTTTTCTGCATCTATAGAGATGATCATATGGTTTTGTTAATTTGGTTATTAACATGGCCAATTATATTGATAGTTTTCCTAATATTGAACCAGCCCTGCATTCCTGGTATAAATCCTACTTGATCATAGTGTATTATCTTGGAGATGATTTTCTGTAGCCTTTTGCTAATATCTTATTTAAGATTTTAGCATCAATATTCATTAGGGAGATTGGTCTATAATTTTCTTTCTCTGTTTTCAGCCTACCTGGTTTAGGTATCAGTACCATGTCTGTGTCATAGAAGGAATTTGGTAGGACTCCTTCATTCCCTATTTTATCAAATAATTTATATAGCATTGGGGCCAATTGTTCTTTAAATGTTTGGTAAAATTCACATGTAAATCCATCTGGTCCTGGGGATTTTTTCTTAGGGAGTTGTTTAATTGCCTGTTCTATTTCTTTTTCTGAAATGGGACTATTCAAGCAATTTACTTCCTCCTCTGTTAGTCTGGGAAGTCTGTATTTTTGGAGGTAGTCATCCTTGATGGAATATTTTTGATGAAAACACACATACTGGATCTTTGACATGACAAACTCTTTTTAATTATCCTTTATTCAGCTATCATTTAAATAAATACTGTGTATCAGGTACTATTCTAGGGATTAAGAGTTCAAAGATGGAAATGAAAATAATTCCTGTTCTTAAGGAATTTATAGTCTCTAAGTGTGAGATAGAATAACACATATTGATATAGGTTACTGAGTTAGTCAATAAAAATTCATTAAGTTCTTACCATATGCCAGTGCTGAGAATTGGGGATACAAAGAGAGGTTAATTTAAATATTAAATTTATTTATATTTAAATTTATTAAATTTAAAGATAAACCTTTCTTTTTTGGATAATTATTCCATGTGTGTATTTAAAGAAAGGTCTTTGGCTATCGGTCAATAGGACTGATGATACTTTTGCTATATAACCTTGTTAAATATAATACCCTAAAGATTCTGAGAATGGAATTGATGTATCTGAGGTGTTATCAAGTATGTACTTTTATGCTATTTTTGTAAACTGCTTTCATCACACTCAGAAAAATTTGTCAAGATGCTTAACTGTTGTGAAATTCAACATGATTTCTTAAGGGTACAATATGAGCTTAAGTTATATGATCTCCTCTTAGTACTGCTATATCAGTGTCTCCACTATTGTAATTCTTTATAGACTCCTCTTTATTCAATAGTTACTGTACAAAATGGGACACAAAACAAATGTGTTTTGTGCTCTAAAATTACTCTACATCATATATATTTAACTTGGGCAGGAAAAATAAAATGTGCAGTCTAAACATGTATTTCTAAAGATGTATCATTGCAGGCTGAATGGTAGTGTATACTGTCTCCTTTATACTGACTCTTTTCCAAGCCTTTCTTGGAATTATGTTTTCAATACAATTACATAAATATAAAACATTTCTTTGTCTTATTTTTCTTTTTGTACATCCACATAACTTTATTTTGACTTGTATGGGTGATCAATATTTTGCAGGTAGTATAGTTTTAATTAAAATTTTAAATTTAAAAAGCAAAGCAAATCTTAAATAAATAATATGAGTCACAAAATCATCTCATTTTTGTACACTATCCAACATTCTTAGCTAGATAATAAAGAAACAAAATGTTGACAAGAGAAATGCATACTTAAATCATGAGTCACCTATAAATCATGTATAAATAGTATTTAAAAATGGATTCGTGCTGTAATAGATTGAATGCAAACTGATGACTTACTTGATCTTATATTCATGGGATTCTCAGATGCTGTGTAGGAAAACATTTTTTTTTTAAGAAATTTCAGATTGTATATTACTTTTGGCCTAGGTAGAAGAGAGGTCCTGGAATATAATAATAATAGCTAAAAGCCAGCACTTATATTTTACATTGACTTGCAAAATACTTTGAAAAGATCTCATTTTATATTCACAATAACTCTAGAATGTAGGTGATATTATTCCCATTGTATAGATGATGAACCTGAAGCACAGGGGAGTTAAATGACTTGCCCACATTTATGCAACTAGTAAGTATCTCAATACAGATGCTTTCAGTGCTTGTGCTTGAAAGAATCCTGAGTTTGGAAAGAAAATCTTTCCTTTAAAATATATTTGATTCCTAATACAAATTTGATTCTTTGTCATAACTAAACATTGGGCCACTTGTCACCCACTTGACAAGTGGACATCAAAGGTGGATGAGCAGTTCTGAAAAAGTCTCAGCAAGTCTTCACATCAGAGGTGCAAGTCCTCCTTTAACATCCCATATACCCCAGAACGTGAATATTTTTCACAGTCATTTTTTTTCCTGCCACTGGACTTCAATTACCGGAAGAGAGAATGCAGCTGATGATTTTACACAATCCTTCCTCACTTTAATCCAAGTCATTTAAGTCAAGATATCACTTATAGTGTCATTGGTTCTCTTAGAAAAGGAAGGATGAACAATATTTGATTCTGGTAAAAGCTCTGTAAAGACTGTGATAGAGTATCTAGAAATACCAAAGGAACATTTGTTAATACTGAAAAATGAAAATTCCTTTTTGGAAAATTTCAGACAAACAAATATAATGAATCAAGCCCAGAATTTAACCAAAGAATACAACATTCACCTTTTATATTGTTTTGGGAAACTGCAATGTTATTTCAGTGATTCTAAACTTATTTTTAAAGGCATCTTATTTTAATATCATTGTATTGTCAGTAATATTATATGACTTTAAGTTACGGAGCCATATAGTCTGTGAAGAATTGAAATTGAGGGACATTTATAATGGAGAAGCATATAATTGACACAGTCAACAACACAATAATAACAAATATTTGTTCTGCAGAAGTTATTAAAAGGAAATCATCAAAGAAATGTTATACAAAAAGTAGATAGTTCACAGGGAGAGTGAGGGATAAATGATGGGAAATCAAACTTGTTTCATTGGTTTCCTTTTAAAGTTAAGAAAACAGAAGGAAGATCTACATGTTAGGTAGTATCCCTGTGATATTTTTATTGAAGAACATAGGAAGCTCCTAATAAATGCTTTTTGACTTGAGGATATTGAAGAGATTCACAAAAATGAGCATGAATCAGTTGAAAATTGCTTGGTTGAAGCAAAACTCAGATTATTCTTATCACAGATTCATTTGAGTGATGAATAAAGGGGTAAATATTATGTGTATGCACATATAGACATACATACACTGTGTGTGAATATAATCATATATAATATATGTGTAAATATATCTATATAGCTATAATTACCTTGATGTGTTTTATGTAAATGCCTATCTTTTATTCAATTAAAATGAGCTGAACACATAGCTTTATTTCTGCTCTATAGTTGAAATTATGCTATACTGTATTTAAAAAAAAATTCATGTGGAAGTTTAAATTATTTTGAATAAGCTCTGATTCTTAGTCTTTAAATTACATTCTACTGTGTTTTCCTTGTCTTTTTTTCCTTTCCTTTATTATTCTGTCTTTCTGCCTTTCTTTCCTTGTAATCTCTCTTTTTCTTTTCTTTGAAATATTCTACTTTGAAACATACCTTATTCTTATGTTTTATCTCTTCTTTCCTCCAGTGCTTTTCTATCCACTTTTTGGTTAGTTTTTCATGGGAATTTGTATTTATGGGTAAATTTAAAATACACTTGATTATCAGCATTTGCTTTAACCTTAGCTTAATGATTATGTTAAGCAGAAGTGGGTGGACAGACAAGTTGAGTTATTGGATGTTATTCCCAAGTATGAACAGATTAGTAAATGTTTTGCTTATCCAATAACCTTCTTAGTTTGGGGATTATCCAGAGCAATATTTTCCTTGCCTACATTGGTCTATTTTTTAAAACCCATCTAACTATAATAACTTCTTTACTTCAATTTCCTTTAGAGGAGGGGAGACATATCAAACTGAATTCTCACTCATTTCTGCCATTCATAAATGACCTAAGGAATGTATTCAGTTTTCTTGCTAATGGTTACTTATATCTTTTTATCTATGTCCTTGTTACATATTTATTTTGATCCCTTATTATCAAATCTCTTTGTTGATATTAGCATATTTTGTTAGTTAGGAAATGAGTGTATAAATTTAAAATTCTATTCTGAAATCTAAAACTATTAATTTAATTCCTGCACTCAGTCTTGATTACCATATTGAATAGCAACATTAGGAATGAAAGTGAAAACCAAAATGTCAAAGTCAAAAACGATTAACTTTTAAAATATTAATCATTTTGTTATGTATTGCCATTTACTTTACAATTATTGCTGGAAAAAAAATCTATCATTTCTGCATGCCTGCTCTAACTGTAGCTTCAGATTTAAAGACAAAATTCAGGCTTCAGCCTTTCCCTGAGGCTGATGGACTTCTCCTTTCAAAGTAGGACACTTCTATCTGATGGCATTAACCATAAAATCCCCCATTTCAAGTCTATGATATCCTGAAGGACAACGGCTCATTTCATTTCTTATCAAGAAATCGGGCAGATCAGTCATATTTCCTGAATCAAATGACATTTTCAGAAAATTCATTTGAACAAAAAATGAGGTTTCCTCTCTGCAGACTCCAATTAGTTTTAAAGTGGTTTTTGATGAAAATTTTTGAAATAACTGAGCTGTACATTTAAAAAAATCCACATCTATGTATGTATAAAGCTATGTGAACTTATACTAACCCACAAACATAAACAGTCTCTCTAAGAACTACAGCTAGAGCTACCCTGTCAAGCTATATAAATCTTTAATTTTAGTGATCAGTATTAATAGTAAAATACTTAAGATCTTTCCTCCCTCTTTTTTAAAAAAAGCCTATTTCTTTCAATGTTCTAGTGGGAATATATTCCCTGGTTTGCTACCTATTTACACAAAATTAGCTGCTTATGTGTTGATCTTTTTACATGATCCTTTAAAAATCCTTTGTACATGTGGGTTTGCATGTGTCCGAGATCTTCTTTGCCTTTAGAGAAATCCTAGACAAGCTACCCCCAGTCTTTTTCTTACCCACTCACAGGGGGCTAAGGCCTAATTAAATTGCTCTCAAAGACAGGATGGGATGCATTTTCTTCCTACCATCTCCCTTGTCACCCATTTAACTCAGCTGACATTCACGGACTCCTTTTTACTTATGTTCAAAAAAAAAAACCTCACACAAAAAGGCTCCATCAAGACAGGACAGAGAGAGAAAGAGAGAGAGAGAGAGAGAGAGAGAGAGAGAGAGAGAGAGAGAGAGAGAGAGAGGAAGATGTGGGGAGGAGCAGTGTTCGTGGATAAACTCTTAATCTGGTTAGTCCATGTTGATTATAATTTCAGAAATAAGCAATGTAACAAATCAGAAAACAAATGTCATAGGTGAGGTCTGATTTCTCTAAATTGACTAGATCTTCAGATTTTATTGTTTTAAATTAACAGTGCAGAAAAATGGAAATTTTTTTTATTATTGTATGTAAATAGGTGTACACAAAAACATTTGTTTATATAAATACACATGCAAATTTTTGAAGAGGTAAACTCTGGTGATTTTTATGGGTAGTATACTCCTTCCATCTTTTTGTTCCCCAGGCTCAGATTAAAAAGTTTGATGTGGAAAATTTAGGATGAGATCATACTATTAATATAGTTTTATTATAAATGAGAAAAAGGGAACAGTGGTCACTTTGACTTTCCTCCATTGTTAGACCCGGAAAAGTGTGGGATCACTGGGGAACTTCTGCTTCTGCAGCTGCATTTTGAAAAGAGAGGATTCAGAGAAAAAAGAGATGAAGAAAAACTTTGATTAACTTGGCCAACAAGATGTCTTTGTACACGAAGACCAAGAAGAACATAGGAAGATTCAAGTAATCAGCCTTTGAGGGTCATTTTCCCCCTTTTTAATCTTTCTCTCTGTATCTCCCCTCCCATTTTTTTCTGTATCTCTCTCTTATTGTCTTTCCTTGGTCACTCTTTGTCTTGTTCTCCAGTTTGTGGGTTGACTAGGTGAGTAAACTTTTTGAAGGACAGTAAAAATTTTCCATAATTTTCTACCTTCTCCATGAAGCCTTTCCCAATTTGTCTTAATGCTGCATCTTTTTTTTTTTTCCTCTATGGATTATCTTCAATTTATCTTGTATATAGACCATTTGCATACAGTTATTAATTTCAACACCCTATTAAAGTTGGGGTGTGTTCGGAGAAGGGAATGTCTTTTGTATTTCCTTGTATCTCCAGCTCTTGGCACAGTGTTTGGCATGCACTAGGCTCTTAATGCTTTTTAGCCTTCATTTAAAAAAAAATATTATAGCCTTTTATTTACAAGATATAAGCATGGGTAACTTTTCAGCATTGACAGTTGCAAAACCTTTTGTTCCAACTTTTCCCTTCCTCCCTCCACCCCTTCCCTCAGATGGCAAGTTGACCAATACATGTTAAATATGTTAAAGTATAAGTTAAATATAATATATGTATACATGTCCATACAGTCATTTTGCTGTACAAAAAGAATCGGACTTTGAAACAGTGTACAATAGCCTGTGAAGGAAATAAAAAATGCAGGCAGACAAAAATAGAGGGATTGGGAATTCTATGTATTGGTTCATAGTCATCTCCCAGAGTTCTTTCTCTGGGTGTAGCTGGTTCAATTCATTACTGCTTTATTGGAATTGATGCGGTTCATCTCATTGTTGAAGAGGGCCACGTCCATCAGAATTGATCATCATATAGTATTGTTGTTGAAGTATATAATGCTTATCATTCATTTTTGAAGATAATTAATGACATGATGGGTGATATCTTGACTTGTGTGTGAATTGGATTTATGTGAGGCAGAATTACACAAAGTCATCAGCTTCATTCTTTCTATCCAAGTCATCAAATTTCAATGGCAGGACAAAATTCAAGATAGTGGCCATGCCAGATATAGTGGAAGATCTTGGTATCTTTAATGTTTCACCAAATCTTAAGTGCTCCTCACCAACCCCTTTTAAGCTACTTAATGGTTATTGGAACAAATTGTTCTCATCAGCCCATTCTGCTTGGGAGAGTCTTCACATGCATGGAGCAGATATCATCTTAACTCATTGATGAGTTTAAGGGTTGTCAGTTACATTTAAGAGGATTTAGAGCATCAGTCTTCCTGAACACTTCATGTGCCCCAATCTTTAAATAAATGTTTGACTTTCCCTCTTTAGTTTTATTTAAATGGATTCTATGTCTGCTACCTTCCACAAATAGAAGAAAAGATATAAAGAAGGCTAAAGGTGTATATATATACACAGAGAGATATTTTCTAAAGAATAAAAGCTAGATAAGTATTCTTGCTTTGATAACTCCAAAGCAGTATTTTTTTTAAGAAAATGAATATACAAAATTCTGCATGATAAACCTTGTCAATTCAGTGAACTCATTAGATAATAGAGATTTGTAGAAAGCCAAAGATTGCAGAAATGCTCAACTTTCTTTTACAATGGGAAAAAAAAGCATCAGACAAAATCCTTTCAGTACCCATTTCATGAAATTATCTATTTCTGTCTTCTGCTATATGTATTTATAATCTATCTATGACTGTTGTTGAAAAAATGTATGCATATAGATATGTATAGGTGTATAAATATATATGTATGTCTATATATATATATTTATATATATATATATATTAAAGGATTCTTTACACCATTTATGATTTGTTAAAGAGAGGATAAAGATTTCAGTACAAATAATTTACTACCAGCAGGCAGATTTTTTGTCAGCTCATTATTTTCTGCATCACTTGATGAATAAAGCTACATTTTCCTCTAAACCTATTAAACTATTTGATGATGCCATTTATTTTACAGTATAATTGGGAAAGCAATCATGTGATAAAATGTAAGTTTGCTATGAAACCAAACAGGCAACAATGAAACATCAAAAACATCTTATCCAAAACACTTTTAAAACTTTATATCTTTCAAAAGGACAAAATGCAAAAATAATATTTCTTATTTTTATGTTTCATCATTGCTCATATAAAACTCCATAGTACACTTAAGAACAATTATAATGTGCAATACTTTAAAAAACCACATTATACTGACCTTGTACTTTCTTGAAAAATATTAAGAGGAAAGTTTTTAAGTATCTATAATTTGAAGATTATATAAATATATGCAGCTATATATTCATGTATAAATATATGCAGCTATATATTCATGTCTATCTGTAGATATCTATCTAGATATCTATAAGTAGATATAATTTCAAATTAACATCATAAACCTTACATATATATATATGGATGTAGAACCATGCATACATATAAATAGATATATGTATGTATAATATCTGTTTATAATTTATTTAGTTCAGTTGCTTACTTGGTCAGTGATACAGTAGAAAAAGATGCTGCTAGGTATATAAAAAGGTATAAACAGTACTAAAGGTGAGTTTTTTTTAAGTTATGCTTCAAGGTGACTACATTTATCTACCTTTTTATTTATTGATTCATGTATCATATCTACGCAAACACATATATGTGTACATATAGACACAGATATTTTCTAATATTTTCTTTAGAAATATTTCTAAAGAAAAAAGCTAAATAAGAATTCTTGCATTGATAACTCCAAGGCAGTATTTTTTTTTCAGTAAATGAACATACAGAATTATTACTTCAGTGAGCTCATTAGGTAACAGATCTTAATGCCTAAAACTAAGTTTTTCTTGCAGTAAATAAACATAAAATTCAGAATTATTTGGTATGTTGCAATCTGAGACATAGCTGTATTCACCCTTTTAGATTTAAATGTGTCTTTCTATAGGCCTCAACTTAAGCATAAAGATATGATGTATTAACAAAGGAATTTATGATAATGTATTTTCTGCAGAATAATGAGTTGTTTCTTCTCTAATCAGCATATTAAGTAAAAATAAGAGATTGTTCTTCTATGAAGGGATAAGTTGATAGGTTGGCTCAATTTAAATAATAGCACTGCACTAGCCAAAATAAGAAACAGTCATAGACAAAAAAGATCTACTAAGCAGACTTCACAATCAATATCAGGCAGATAGTGACTAGTGTAAAAGGGCTTTATAGGCAGGCATCTGCCTTTTCATTCACTTTCATAATTGGAATATTGCATCATTAGTAATCTTTCATCTTGGAAGAAAAACAAAACCAGAGAAAGAAAACCTGGGACTTAGCTTTATGAACAAGAATATATTAAATCTCTGAGTCTCAGTTTTTTTAGATTAAAACTAGAAACATATCACAAAATTGTTCTCAGGATCAAATAACACAATACAAAAAAATATTTTTTAACCACAAATGTTACAATGATTATTTTATGTACAAAATCAAATATTAAGATTTCAGTTATACTCATAGTGAAAGTAGCTTTAAAACTATCAACAGACTCATATTTTATAATTATTAGTCAGAATATTTAGAATAAGGAATTGAGCATTCACCTCGTTCAAGACCTAAAATATTCTTCATTTCCACCATCCTTCATTACATTCTAAAGTTTTATTGCTGTGATAAGATAAATATGCTATAATTAGCACATTGTTTGAAAATGAACAATCAATACCTAGATTTCAAAAATTTAAGTACCTCCATCACAGCAATAAAAATAAATTATAATACATATAATGAATTATATGTATTTTTAAAGATTGTTAAAGCTGGAAGGATCTGTAGGAACTTCCTCAGAAGTAAACCAAGGCTGTAAGAAATGGGTTAATCAAAGGAAATTGTGAATAAAATTCAGGTGTTGTGACTCATTTTTTTTTTCCTATTATCCTGTGCTATACCTCCTTCTTTTAGGATTATTTTTCTAATGAAGAAATCAAGTACCAGTATTTACATTTAAGTGAAAATTTTAGACCAATAAAATGAATTCTTGGAATGGATTATAGTATAAGATATCCTAACTCAACAAGGTTGACAAAATTCTATGGCAGAGGAAATTAGAATTATACATGATTTGATATTTAAAACAAAGCAACTTTGGTATAATTTTTTTTGAAATAGTAAAATTAAACATGAAATGGAAACAGTGGTAGTTGTGATTGCAAAATTTCCTGACATACTGCTGATTCCATTTCCAACATAAGGTTCAATGAATAAATGTTCTGATTGCTTACAATAATATTTGCATCTTGCTTATAACAAATTGCTAACCATTAAGTTTATGGGGTAACATATGGGTCTCAGTTATTTAGTTGGCGGCAATTAAATAAATCCTGCATTTTTGCCACAAATAAATGCTTGAAAAAGAAACTATCATTTTATGTATTCATATGTCCATTTGGGAAGGACTTTTGTATGTGCTAGCAGCCATAAAAAAACTGCCCCATGCTAATTACTATTTAGTTGTTGTGGTTGGTACAGTGAGCTATGCATATGTTATAGTC
Source organism: Sarcophilus harrisii (assembly GCF_902635505.1). Lineage (NCBI taxonomy): Eukaryota > Metazoa > Chordata > Mammalia > Dasyuromorphia > Dasyuridae > Sarcophilus > Sarcophilus harrisii. The sequence goes on from NC_045430.1 coordinate 112,861,366, forward strand.
CATATGCAGAAGCATTATGATTTGTAGATGGGCCAGATGGGCCCACCCCAAGCCTGAACTATTTCTGCCACATGTCTTAACCATGAACATTTTAGATTGCTTGCGTTTGTGTTTTTGTAACTTGTATACTTTACTAAGTTGTAGACAGATTTCTCCTTTAATATGGGAATAGATAAAGAGAAAATAAATAAATCCTATTTACTCATATAAATTTCTGAATGAGGGCAGTAACAAACCACTTTTAAGTAGTTAATTATGATTGAAACCAAGACTTTAAATTTCAGTAATGGGTAAAATTCAGTTGAATGAGTCACATTACAGATCATAAACTAAGAATTAGTTCAATTAAAAATTACCATATGGTTAATATTCAGTAAATACTTGTTGATAGATTGATGTGAATACTAACCTCCATAGCAATATTATATTAACAATATTATATTGCTTGGGAACTTCACTAATCCAGAATTTATATTAATTAATAGATACTGAGTTAGAATTTAGCTCTGTACTATGAAAAAGTTTTTACCCTATATTAGCATCTCAAAGGAGAAAACAGTGGCTGTTTTTAATAGTGGAGTGGAGACTAGCCATTGAGAGACCAGTCCTTGGAATTTACTCAATTTTTCTTTCTGGTATCAATTATGTGGAGACCTAGGAAGCCTTTTGCCAAATATATGACATAATGGTGGGATCCTTTCTTCACTTCAGAGAATGCACATGTACCTTCTGTTACCTACTGTTTTATTTTATGGTAACATATCTTTTTAAACTGTTTGCCGAGTGAGACATGAGTGTACATATGGAATAACAGACAAAACAAAGTCTTTCTTCACTGAGAGTTTTCAAGTGAGGAGAAGAAAATTGCTGGAAACTTACAGCTGGAGTTGGGCAGATAATTGGTGTCAGGCCTATAATCAGGAAGATTTTTCTTCCTGAGTTCAAATTAGGCCTCAGACTTATAATCACAGTGACTCTAGGCAAATAACGTAACCCTTTTTGCCTCAGTTTCCCCAGTTATAAAATGAGTTGGAGAAGGAAATGGTAAATCACTCCAGTATGCATTGTTTGTGGAGTTGTAAAATGATCCAATCATTCTGGAGAGCAATTTCAAACTAGGTCCAAAGGATTATAAAACTTTGATCCAGCAGTGCCATTACTGGGTCTGTATCCCAAGGAAATAATAAAGGACAGAAAAGAACCCATGTGTGCAAAAATGTTTGTAGCAGCTCTTTTTGTGGTAAGAAAGACTTGGAAAATGAGTAGATTCCCATCAATCGGGGAATGACTGAACAAGTTATACTATATGAAAGTAATGGAATATTTTTGATCTATAAAAATAATGAGCAAGCTGACTTTATAGAGACCTGGGAAAGATTTCTATGAACTGGTGCTGATTGAAACAAGCAGAACAATTGTAAACAATAACAGCAAGAATGCATAATGATTACTTATGAAAAACTTAGTTCTTCTCAGTGGTTCATTGATTTAAAGCAATTCCAATAGACTTTGGCTAGAAAATGCCATCTGCATCTAGAAAAAGAACTAAGAAGACTGAATGTAATTATCTATATTTACTTATTTTTTTCTGTTTTTTTTTAATCTCTCCTATGGTTTTTCCATTTTGCCCTGCTTTTTCTCTTCCAACATGATTCATAAAACAAAATGTGTTAAAAAGAAAAAAAGAGAAAATTCCAAATGGGGTCATAAATAGAGATAAATGACTGAAAAGAAAAGACGGAATAATAACAAGAACATGATATAAAGATAGAGATAGTAACAGTGAGCTGTCTTGTCTCCCATCCAGATGCCACATGGCTATGAATACATGACACTACCTTTGTTATTTTCTCTGTATATTCATTCTTTCATGACCTTAGATGAATAAATATCAGAAATGGAATAGACCAAGCTACAATCTTGTGAGCTTGGGAAGGTCAGAAGAGTAATCAGAGATATGACAATTGGATTCAATAGAGCCTGCTACAGATACAACAGTCAAGTCTAGTCAGGATCCAGTCCTGAGGAATAATTGACTTAATCCTGCACAGCGGTTAGTACAACACATCCTGAAAGCAATGAAGAAAGTCATCTATTGGACATGACACATACAGAAGTGAGTTTAATGAGGGAAATGGGTAGTAATTACAACTAAGTCTGAGTTGACTTTCCCAGGGACTGAAATGTTTAAAGGAGAGTTGGGTTTCTAATTTTTTAGATTTTATAATTCTGTTCTTGTCATACTTCCTTTGTAAATATTCATTTTTAAAAGCTAATTGCTGTTATTGGGCAATGTATAGTAGGGATAAATGTTTTGTTGGGATGATGATATCTAGTCAAATGATATTGGAGAAACTAGAACAATTGTAGTCTTATGAAGAAAAAGGAGTAGAGAAAACTCTCAGCCCTTCCGATGTATACCAGGAACTATGTGGGGGTGGGGTGGGGGGTGGAAGGTGGGAGAGGGGAAGGAGTAGCTAGTCTAGTTCAAGAAACATATCCTGCCATTGTCAACATAGGTTGGAATGCTAAAGTAAAAACCTATACACACCCAACACTCTAGATGCAATCATGTTTGCTTAATGAGAACAAGAAAGATTCCCTATTTTCTGCATCTTTGTTTGCCTAATTGATGTTATTGTAACTATATATACTCTATTTCAGACTTTATAACAATTCATATAATAGAAATAAACTTAATAATGGTAATAATTTGTATTCATCTCTAAGGATTTCAAAGTAAGTTACAAATATTGTTACTTTTTATGTTCCTAATGATCCCAGGAGGGAAGTGCTATATTGTCCCATTTTACAGATGAAGAAACTGAGGCAGATATGAAGTGATATTTCCAGGGTTACATAGTTAGCAAGTATCTAAAGTTAGATTTTAATTCAGGACTTCTAGGTTCCAAATATCCAGCTGCCTCAATCTATACTGATATAAATTAGTGAAGTTTTATTGAATAAATATTCATATATTTTTCATTGTCAAGTGGCATAGTTTTTGACATGGAGAAAAATGAAAGCCCAGAATCTCAAAGCAATTTAAATGTTTAGGTATATTATTATATATTAGTATGAGAACTATGTGACTCCTAAAATATCAATGTTATTTTCTTTAAAGATAAACATGATAATTCCTCTGTGATTTCTATTACATTGACCAGAGCATCTAAACATTATTGTTTTATGGGATGTTTATTTTTATCCTCCCATCAATCTGATGATGAGAATTCACTTATCACAGTGGAGTCTTTTGTCTGGGTATCTTTACACTTAATTAATATCAATGATTCACTCTGAGAGTTCACCTGTGTATCCATATTATACATGATCAAGTCACCTTTTAATTGATCGTATTTGCTTTCTCATATATTCCACTAACCACCTATTGCACTCAGGTCATTATTAAAAGAATGTCACAAGCAATGTACACTGCCTGTTATTTTCCTGTTGTCTTTTGGTCACTTATAACAGTTTCATATGCTCATCTCCAACATGTATGTGTTGTCATGCACTTGGTAAGATCATGCAGGATTTTTAATGATTGTAACTGCAATTGTAATAGTTCAATAGTTTCTTATTATGAATCAACTGAAGCACAAAATCTGAATAAATTTGCTTACCACAAGTGTTTTTCACTGTTATATTGGTTCTCCAGTGAAAGATGCAGATAGTGAAAAGGGTAAAGATGTCAAGATTAGAAGTGAAGAAGACTAAATCACTATTGGCTAGAGAAATGCAAAATAAGAAAACTCAAAAGTACCACTAAACACTTGTTAGATTGGCTAAGAAGACAGGAAAAGATAATGATGAATGTTGGAGGGGATGTAGGAAGACTGGAACACTAATACATTGTTGGTGGAGTTGTGGACTGATCTAACCATTCTGGAGAGTAATTTATTTTTTTATTAGAGCTTTTTATTTTCAAACTATATGCATGGATAATTTTTTAACATTGACCCTTGCAAAACTTTGTGTTCCAAATTTCTTCCTCTTTCCCCCACCTTCTCTCCTAGATGGCAAATAATACAATATATTTAAAACATGTACAATTGTTATATACATATTTCTACAATTATCATTCTGCACTAAGAAAATCAGACCAAAAAGGGAAAAAATGAAAAATAAAACAAAATGCAAGCTGACAAAAATAAAAAGAGTGACAATACTATGTTGTGATCCACATTCAGTTTCCATAGTCCTCTGTCTGGGTATAGATGGCTCTCTTCATAACAAGCCCATTGGAACTGCCTGGAATCATTTCATTGTTGAAAAGAACCATGTCCATCAGAATTAATCCATATAATCAGAATATCCATATAATCTTGTTTTTGTCATGTAAAATGATCTCCTGGTTTTGCTCACTTCACTTAGCAAAAGTTCATGCTAAGTGTCTCTGGACCTTTTGAAATCATCCTGCTGATCATTTCTTATAGAACAATAATATTCCATGACATTCATATATCATAATTTAATTCAGATTTTCTCCAACTGATGGACATCCATTCAGTTTCTAGGATCTTGCCACTACAAAAAGGGCTACCACAAACATTTTTGCACATGGGACTCCCTTTCCCTCCTTTATGATCTCATCAGGATACAAATCCAGTAGAATAAAGTAGTCACATAGTTGGACCAAAGGGTATGAACAATTGATAGCCCATTGGGCATAGTTCCAAATTCTTCTCCAGCATGGTTGAATCAGTTTAGAACTTCACCAACAATACATCAATGCTCCAGTTTTCCCACATCCCCTGCAGTATTTATCATTGTCTTTTCCTGTCATCTTAGCCAATCTTAGAAGTGTGTAGTGGTGCCTCAGAGTTGTATTTATTTGCTTTTTTCTGATCAATAGTCATTTACAGGACCTGTCATATGACATGGATAGAAATGATTTCAATTTCTTTATCTGAAAATTGTCTGTTCATATTTTTGACTGTCAATAGAAGAATGGCTTAAATTCTTAAAAATGTGAGTCAATTCTCTATATATTTTATAAATAAGGTCTTTATCAGAACCTTTGAATGTGAAAAAATTTTTCCTGGTCTATTGCTTCCCTTGTAATCTTGTCTACATTAGTTTTGTTTGTACAAAACTTTTAAACTTAATATAATCAAAGTTATCTATTTTGTATTCAGCAATGTACTTGAGTGTTTCTTTGGCCACAAATTCCTTTCTTCTCCACAGATCTTAGAGGTAAACTATCATTTGTTCTTCTAATTTGCTTATAATATCATGCTTTATGTCTAAATTATGAACCCATTTCAATCTTATCTTAGTCTAGGGTATAAGGTGTGGGTTAATGCCTAATTTCTGCCATACTAATTTCCAATTTTCCTAGCATTTTTGTCAAATAGTGAATTTTTATCCCAAAAGCTGGGGTCTTTGATTTTGTCAAACAATAGATTGCTATACTCATTGATTATTGTATCCTGTGTACTTAACCTATTCCACTGATTGACTACTCTGTTTCTTAGCCATTAACAAATGGTTTTGATGATTGCTGTTCTATGATGTAGTTTTAGATCTGATTTGGCTAGGCCACCTTCATTTGCATTTTGTTTCATTAATTCTTTTGAAATTCTTGACATTTTGTTCTTTCAAATGAATTTTGTTATTATTTTTTCTAGATTTGTAAAATAATTTCTTGGGAGTTTTATTGTTATGGCAATGAATAAGTAAGTTAATTTAGATAGTGTTATCATTTTTATTATATTTGCTTGGCCTACCCATGAACACTTGACATTTTTCCAATTGATTAGATCTGACTTTATTTGTGTAGAAAGTGATTTGTAATTGTGTTCATATAGCTCCTGATTTTATTTTGGCTGGTAGATTCCCAAATATTTTATATTACCCACAGTTATTTTATTTTATATTTTTCATTTACAAAATATTTGCATGGGTAATTTTTCAACATTGACCCTTACAAAACCTTCTTCTCCAAATTTTCCCCTCCTTCCCCCCAACCCCTTACTGCATATGGCAGGTAATCCAATATATGTTAAATATGTTCAAATATATGTGAAATACAATATATGTATACATATTTAGTATTTCTGCCTTTCTACATTTGACTTTGAGGTTTTTATGCCCTCTAAAACATGGTCAATTTTTGTATAGATTCCATGAACTGCTGAGAAAAAAAAATGTATAATCCTTTCTATCTCCACTCAATTTTCTCCAAAGATCTATCATGCCTAATTTTTTTAGAATTTTATTTACCTCCTTAACTTCTTCCTTTTATATTTTGTGATTCAATTTATCTAGTTCTGAGAGAGCAAAGTTCAGATTCCCTATTAGTATAGTTTTGCCATCAAATTCTTCTTGCAGCTCTCTTAACTTCTCCTCTTGGAATTTAGATGCTATACCATTTATATAGATATCTTGTTGTATAAGAAAATTTGGATCAAGAAGGAAAAAAAACTAAGAAAGGAAACAAAATGAAAGCAAACAACAAGAGAAAGAGTGAAAATGCTATCTTGTGGTCCCATCTTTTTCTGTTCTCCCTTCTATTAGCCTCCCCACTTTCCTTTCCCTTTTCACCTCCTAGCTCCCTATTGAGTATTGAGAGAGACAAACTTCTCCATGAAGCTAAATGTGTCTGATATTTTCTCTCTGAACTGAATCTGATGAGAGTAAGATTCACACAATGTTCATCTTACTTCCTTCTTTCCATTAATTGTTATTGTTCACTTTTGCCTCTTCAAGAGATGTAATTTACCTCATTTTAATTCCATTTTCCTCTTCTTCTAATAGAATTACCTTTCCTTCTCTAGTTTCTTTTTTATATCATCACAACAAAACAAAATTATACCTGCACCCTCTGAGTATTCCCATAATTGAGAAACAGATTTCAAGAGTTAAACATATCATCTTCCCATATAGGGATATAAACTTTTTTAACTTTTAAAAGAAAGTTTTTTTTTCCTTTCCTTTTTACCCTTTTATGCTTCTCTTCAATTCTGTATTTGAAGATCAGTTTTTTCTTTTCAGCTCTGGTCTTTTCATTAAAAATAAATGAAATTCACCTATTTCATTGGATGTCCATCTTTTCCCCTGAAAGATAAAGCTCAGTTTTGCTGGATATTTGTTTCTTGGATGCTATCCAAGTTCCTTTGCCCTTTGAATTATCATATTCCATGCCCTTCAGTCCTTTAAATTGGAAGCTGCTATATACTGGTTAATTCTGATTGTGGCTCCTCAAAATTTGAATTGTTTCCTTGTGATTGCTTGCAATATTTCCTCCTTGATTTGATAATTCTGAAATTTACCTACAATATTTCTTGGAGTTTTTCTTTTGGAGTCGCTTTCAGGAGATGATCTATGAATTCATTCAACTGGCATTTCATCCTCTGGTTCTCAGATATTAGGGTCATTTCTCCTGATGTTTTCCAGAAAGATGATATCTATGTTTTTTTTTTTAATAATGGTTTTCAGGAAGTTTAATAATTCGCAGATTGTCTCTCCTAGATCTATTTCCCAGGTCAGTTGTTTTTCCAATGAGGTATTTTACATTTTCTTCTATTTCTCATTTATTTATTTATTTGTGGTTTTGATCGACTTATTCTTGATGTCTAATTGAGTCATTCACTTTCATTTAATTAATTCTCATTTTAGTGAATTATTTTCTTCAGTTAGCTTTTTTATGTCCTATTTCATTTTGTCAATTGAACTTTTAAATGAGGTGTTTTGTTCATTGCATTTTTTTCCATTTCACAAGTTTTGTTTTTCATCAAATTGTAAGGAGTTATATGCTTTTCTTATTTCATCAAATCCATTTTTATGTAGTTTTCTTCAGATAATTTGTTTATCCTTTTCCAAACTCTTGTGAAGTTCTCATTTCTTTTCCCCATTTTTCCTCTACTCTCTTTTAAGATCCTTTTCAAGAGAGGCTTCTGAGCTAGGGAACATCTTATATCATTCTTTGGAGCATCATCTGAAAATGATTTGCCTTTTGGATCCTCAGAATTTACAGTCTGTTCTTCTCTTTCTCCATAAAAGCTATCTATGGTCAGATTTCTTTTTGCTTTTTTGCTCATTTTTTAAAGGTTGATGTCGGCTCAGGTAAACAGGAGATTGTACTAAGCTTCCTCTACAGGCAGCAATTACTTTAGGGAGCTCTGGGACTATTGCTGTTGACTGACTTCCAGTCTTGGGTAGGTGTGTTCAGGTTGTCGGTTTTTCTTAAGTTCAGAGGCTCACTATTTGTCTTTTGTATTTGTATTAGATGTCTCACAGTTAATCTGCTGATCCACAAGCTTGTAATCATGACAGAGTAACTAATGCAGCTCCTAGTAGATTCCCCAGTGTACTGACACATAAATGTCCTGGCTCCCTGAATTGCATCTGCTTGACTGCCTCCCATCCTCTCCCCTGATTGATTGAAACAGACCTTTTCTTTATTTCTTTCTTTTTTTTTTTTTTTAATAGCCTTTTATTTACAAGTTATATGCATGGGTAACTTTACAGTATTAACAATTGCCAAACCTCTTGGCAATTGTTAATGCTGTAAAGTTACCCATGTGTATATCCTGTAAATAAAAGGCTATTAAATTAAAAAAAAAAAAAAAAAAAAAGAAAATAAATGAAATGACTTTCCAGAGATCTCACAGATATTATAAGTCTTAGAGGCATATTTAAGCTCAAATCTTCTGGAATCCAAATTCAGCATTACCCAGTGCTTCTCATTTGAGGAAAGATAGATAATTAAATGGGAGGATAAAGGAAGGCTTAATGGATATGGTGACATCTGAACTGAGTCTTGAAAATCTAAGTAGCCTGAGAAATGGAGGGGAGGAGAAAATGCATTCTAGCAAGCAAATGCTGGGAACCAGGTAAACATGTCATCCTTAAGCAGCTTGATATTGGTGGTTTGAAAGGAAGAAGGGAAACTAAAGGTACAGGGACATTAAATGCGCTGTCAGCTTCTACAGTGTTATATAATTAAAATAAATTTAAGCATTCAGCTTTCAAATATGTTTTGCCTGCAGTTGAATATTGGATTCTGTTTGTCCAAATAATATCTAAGTAAAACATTTTTAAAAGTTAACCTTCCATTAGCTGAATGAGTTTGTGATTTGAGACTACTTCAAATGGAAACTGAATTCCATGTCCAGAGGGAAATAATATGGAAATGAGCTTTAATGCCAAACAAAAATAATGTAGACATTTGCAGCTTACTGTAATTCGTACCTAGCCAAGGTGTCTGTCTGTCTGTCTGTCTGTCTCTCTCTCTCTCTCTCTCTCTCTCAGGTACAATTAGCTTGTGAAGGAAATCAAAAATGCATGTGGGTATAAATATAGGGATTGGGAATTCAATGTAATGGTTTTTAGTCATCTCCCAGAGTTCTTTCTCTGGGCATAGCTGGTTCAGTTCATTACTGCTCCATTAGAAATGATTTGGTTGATCTCATTGCTGAGGATGGCTAGGTCCATCAGAACTGGTCATCATATAGTATTGTTGTTGAAGTATATAATGATCTCCTGGTCCTGCTCATTTCACTCAGCATCAGTTCGTGTAAGTCTCTCCAGGCCTTTCTGAAATCATCCTGTTGGTCATTTCTTACAGAACAGTAATATTCCATAATATTCATATACCACAATTTATTCAGCCATTCTACAACTGATGGACATCCATTCAGTTTCTGAAACAGACCTTTTCTGGAGTTCTTCCAAAGTGTCTTCTGGTGGAAATTTGTTACACTCCAAAAAAAAAAATTAACAATGAGATATTTTACATTTTTTTCTATTTTTCATTTTTTGATCTCATTCGACTGATTCTTGATGTCTCATGGCCTCATTTCCATTTGTACAATTCTAATTTTAATCAATTATGTTTTTCAGTTAGCTTTTTTTAAAACCTCCTTTTGTACTTGGCTGATTGTACTTTTAAAGGAGTTGTTTTGTTCAATGGATTTTTTCCATGTTTCACCAAATTTATTTTTTAAGAAATTGTTTTCTTCAGGCAATTTTTGCACTTTTTTTTCCAAGCTGGTGTCTTTTCTCCCCAAGCTTTCTTAATTCTCCTGCATAGTCCTTATTTCTTTCCCCCATTTTCTTCCCTTTTACTTGATTTTTAGAATCTTTTTTGAGCTCTTCCAAGATAACCAAGATGTTGAGAGCAATTCATATTTTAGGCCTCACCTTTAGGCATTTTGCCATTGTTTTCCTCTTTTGAGTTTGTGTTCTGCTCTTCCCTATCTTCAAAGTGGCTTTCTATGGTCAGGGCTTTTTATTTTTTTATTTTTAAAATTTGAGCTCTATTCTTAGTGTACAGGAGAGATTGTCCAAGCTTCTATTTGTAGGTGGACAGGGGCCTCTCACTGACTTTCCATGTTGCAGTAATGCTGCCCATTTTCCCATTTACTGGGTGGACTTAGCTTACTCCCTCCTGTTATACTGAGTTCAGGGGCTCACAATTTGCCTGTAGTTGGATATGTCACAGATGGACGATGGACTGCTATTTGACTAGCTCTCTGAATGAAGACAGATGGGCCAATACTGTTGTACTTTGGCTAAGAGCCTCTCACTAGATTTCTTGAACTATCCCTTTGCTGGACTACATTCCCCCTTGCTCAAATGAGACATTATTCCTGAAGTGCTTCCAAGGTATCTTAGGTTGGGAAAAAAATCATTCTGAGTGTTTATGGGTTCTGTCACTCCAGAATCAGTTCAGAGGATTACTATAGCATTGATTGTGAGGGAAACTTGGGAGAGTGCAGGCATTGTCCTGGTTTCTTTCTCTCATTTTGTCTCTGCCTCCTTCTGAAATTACTAAAAATTTCTTACTAGATTAATTAATTTGAAGATTGATCATTTTAAGATTATAGAAAAGAACTGTTGGGATTTGGGGGGTAATTCCAAAAACTCATTTTCTTCTGAAATATTTTATTAAGTTTTGGGGTATGCCTGTAAAATTTGTTTAAAGGAAAATAAGAATTAAAGTTTTATAAAGTTTTAAAAGTAAATTACAAGATTACTAGCTTCGTTTTTTTTTTAAAGAAAATGAAGGAAAGCATTTAGTTTAGAAGTAGTCTTAAAATGCATAAATGAAAATAATAGAGGTAAATGGTTTCCCATGTATAGCAACCTCTTGTTAATTTTTCCTTGACATTCCAATGTTTATCCTATTTTAAAAATAATCTCCACCTACCTGTCTCTAAACAAATTAAACTCATGTCTGATTGGCAACATTCTGACGCTGGATTTCTTCTATGACTGGCAGTCATACTGGTAGAGAAAGATTAAATTAGTAAGATAAAACTTAGATATGCTAAAAAGATTTTTTTTCTCACAACTGCAGCAACTTGTTCTTTTCTGTATTCCTTCTGTACCATCAGGAAAGGGAAATATGGTCCTAAGAGTTTGTTTTTTAATGTCAAAAATTGACATTAAATTGCACAATGTAGAATGAAACCTACATTTGATGCTATAAAGAGAAGGACACTTCAGAAAGAATTGAGGTCCTTTCCCCATAACTCCAGTCACTCAGCAGGATATGACTTTGGGGAGGATTGGCAGGAGAGGTGACACAAGGTGGGAGATAATAGTTTTAAACTCTTCTGCCTTCTCTACTCTCTTCTTCTGGAGATATAAGCATATTTCAGTAGTGGGGATTGCTAACAAGACCATTCCTCTTTCCCTTTTTATTGGAGGAATTAATGCTTTTCATTCCTTTGTCCTGGTTCCTGAAGCCTTTAGTGTTTTTAGTAGGGTATGATATGCTCCATAAATTTTCATTTTACCTAAAAGGAACTCTTTCCTTGTGACCTTTGTAAAGTGTTCCTATTCCTTTAGACCTTTTTACCTTAACCCCTTTTTTGAATGGTTTCCTGTAATCCCAGGTCAGAAACCCTCTGTATATATTAACCCCTTTTATCCCAGATCTGGAAAAAAAAAAGGTAGGGAAACATGAATTAATCTATTCCTCCAGCTATGCTTTTCAAAACTCCATGGCTCACCAAGTGATGAGGGTATATGATAGCTGCAAAGGGGTAAATCACTGCCACTGGTGCCAAAGGCTCGGTACCCCCGAAAATCCAAAACCCACTCTTCTAGGCCATGCTGGGGGTATCACCCAGGTACAGAATATCCTGCCCACCCTGCTCTAGCAACACCTGTTTCTAAAACTGCAACTATGTGTAGGGTTTAGGGGTGGGAGGGAAGAGCATGTGATGGAGAGAAATCAATACTCACTGTAAGCATCGACTTTGCCCTGTTATCAGGAGCTACCACTAATGGGAACATTCTAAAACCAGTCTCCCCAGTCCCTAGGCTATGCCGGTGCACATACCATCCACAAAGTCCATTTGGTATCTCCAGTGCAAGCCCAGCTCTTAGCAGGCCCCACCAAGCTGTTGCCTGAGAAGGTTCTGTTATCTCTGGCCCTTTCTAGTAGGGCAGTATGAGATGAGGGGTGAGGAGCAGCCATTCTCTGCTTTTGATAAATTCATCCTTTTCTGATCTAGTTGCAGAAATGTTTTAGCTATGTATTTTAGGCATGTTATTTCACCTGTTTACCACTGTTTCCTGATCTGTAAAGAGAAAAATCATTATAGTATCCACCACCAGGACTATTATAAGATCAAAATAATATAATAATTATAAAATGCTTAACACAGCCCTGGCATATACTGAACACTATGTTATTATTAATTATTTAACTGAATATAATTTTCCATACTTGATAACACTAATTTTTAACTGTCAAAGGTAATAAGATTTATGATTTTTACATGGGATAATTTAGAAATGCAATTTATATAATCTGAAGATTTTTTAGTTTTATTATTATTATATTTCTAAATTCTATTGTATCATGAAACCTGAGAGATCATTTGAACAGAAATGTTGTTAGATTAAACAATTTTTTTTTAATCTGGATGCTATTTGATAATAATTGGAATTTTCAAAGGACATGATAAAAATAGATGTTTGAAGACTATTAAATTTTTAATGAGGTATACTTTGTTATAAAGCAAATAATAATGTTTACTATAATAGTGTATTTTCATCTGAAAATTCTTGGTTATTATTAAAGTGAATGCGTAGTTTAAAGCTATATCTTCAACATTTTCATGATGAATCAACTATCAGGCATTCTCTATGTATCAGAAGCTCCAGAATATGGGTAGTTTTAATTTGTAAGTAAAGGATTAATTCAAGTTTAATTGTTAGCAAAACATCAGGATATTCAAGCCCTATATTACGGTTGGTGAAATTTTGGTATTTAAGGTAAAAATAACTGGGACTGTAATTTATTATATTTTTGAGATTATGGCGATAGTTGTCTGAATTGTAACGAAGTCAGTAGTACAAAGTGGCATGTGATGTAGTCTGCGAACTGCTAATGATGACTTGGACATGAATGACTTAGATAAGATCCTTCTACTCTATTTCTCCATTGTGATATTTCTTTGCTAAAAAGACAAAATTCCCATCCTGGTTAATACTGAGAGTTGCTTTTAACATCCTGTGACTACATGATAGGTTGTCATATACGACTCATGCTTGGGATAAAACAGAGCTGAGGGAATTTTTCCTCCTGTTGTGACATATGACATTGTTACAACTTTGGCCCTCTGTTTTCTTTTATAGAAAATTTGTAATCAAGAAGTTTTATAAGTAAAATAGTAAATATATTAAGTAATAGATTGTTACTGGAAGATTTCTGAGTTAATTAATATGATACAATTATGAAATCATGTAATTTTAATCTATATGAGTGGTCAAATTATAATGTAATACCACAAAACAAAACATAACATAACAACATAATAGAGGATAGTATGATATAATCAATATATTTTTTCATATAACTATAAATGGCTTTAATTTCATCATCTGAAAATTGTTTGTTCATATTCATTGATGATTTACCAATTGAGGAATGATTTATATTCTTATAAATTTGACACAGTTCTTTATATATTTTAGAAATGAGACCTTTATCAGAAATACTGGCTGTAAAGATTTTTCTTCAGCTTTGTACTTCCCTTTTAATCTTGTTTCTGTTGGTTTTGTTTGTTCAAAACTTTTTAATTTAATGTAATCAAAGTTGTCCATTTTGTCTTTCATAATATTCTCTAGTTTTCTTCTGGTCATAAATTCCTCTCTTTTCCAAAGATCTGACAGGTAAATTATCCTTTGTTCTCCCCATTTGTTTATGGTATCCTCCATATTCTCATGTATCCATTTTGACTTTCGTTTGGTATGGGATATGAAATATAAGTCTACATCATGTTTCTGACATTATTTTTCAATTTTCCCAACAATTTTTGTCATATAGTGAATTCTTATTCCAGAAACTGGAGTTTGGGTGTTTATCAAATACTACTAAATTGCTATAGGCCTTGATAATTGTGATTTGTGTATCTAATCTATTTCAATGATCTACCACTCTATTTCTTAGTTATTATCAAATAGTTTTGATGACTGCTGCTTTATAATATAATTTTAGGTTTGGTACTGCTAAGCCACCATCCTTTGTAATTTTTTTTTTTTCATTAATTACCTTGATAGTATTGTACTTTTGATCTTTCAGATGAGTTTTGTTATTATTTTTTCCAATTCTATAAAATAATGTTTTGGCATTTTGATTGGTATGATATTGAACAAGTAGATCAATTTAGAATTGTCATTTTTCTTCAGTTTTTGTCCCAAGGGCTATAAAACTGTAGATACCCTTTGATCCAGCAGTGCCATTACTGGGTCTGTGTCCCAAGAAAATCATGAAGGAGAGAAACCTCCATTTGCAAAAAGATTTATAGCACCTCTTTTTGTGATCACAAAGAATTGGAAAATGAGTAGATGCCCATCAGTTGTGGAATGACTGAATATATTGTGGTATAAGAAGGTAATGGAACACATTTTGTGCTATAAAAATGATGAACAAGCTAGTTTTAGAAAGGACTAGAAATATTTACATGAACTGATGCTGAGGAAAACAAACTGAACCAGGGATATATCATATACAATAACAGCAAGAATATGTGATGATCAACTGTAATAATCTTAGTGATTTATTCATCCAAGACAATCCCAAAAGACTTGGGATACAAGATGGCTTCTGTATCCAGAAAAAGAACTATGGAGACTGAATAAAAATCAATACAGGGTATGTTCACTTCTTTTTTTCTATTTTTTCTCCTATCCCATGGTTTTTCCCTTTTGTTATGATTTTTCTCTCATAACATGATTCAAGAAGCAATGTGTATTTTTTTAAATCATTATTTGTTCATTAATTTTATTTTTTTAATTTTCAAAATATATGCATAGATAATTTTCAATATTCTTGGAAAGTCTTGTATTCTAAATTTTTTCTCTCTACTTTCTTTTTACCCCCCCTTAGACAGCAAGTAATCCAATATATGTTAAAATGCAATTCTTCTATACCTATTTCCACAATTATGAAAGCAATGTTTATTAAAAATAAATAAATAAATGACTTTTTAAAAAATGAAAAAGAAAATGTTTATCCAAAAGCACCAGGAAGCCTTATTTATAATAGGAATCACTTATGAAACAAGAATGAGGATTGTTACGAGTAATCCTATATATCACAAACAAAATCATAAAAGAAGAGATAGTAAGATATACGCCATTTAGAATATCTCTAGATTGTATAAAATACCTGGAAGTACATGTACCAAAACAAACCCAGAACTATAGATGAGGTAAATAATTACACAAATATATAGTATTCATGCATAGACAGCACTAATATAATAAAAATGAAGAAGAAAAAGTAAAAAGTAGTAAAATGAATTGAATTGTACTCTGAATCCTGTGATCCCCTCTGCTTCTGGGAGAAGAAGCATTTGAAATTGCTGGGGCTCCTTGAAACTTTTCATGGTCTCATGATTGCTATTTCCTGGAATATGCTACTCCCTGAAACGTTCCTAACACCTGCAAGCTGGGGCCCCTTTGTCTCAAGGTTATGTAAAGTCCAGAAAGGCTGTCTCCTGAAATAATTGGTATCTTTTAACACATCTACTCATTAGTCTTGAGGACATTAGCTGTGAGGACACCTTTCAGTGTGTCTCACCTAGATTAGCCAGAACTTGTGGTCACTTTGCCATCCTTTTTTTCTCCACCTAGCTTTAAGATATGTAACGTTCACTCTACTTGCTTTCGTTATTCCCCTTAGAATCCCCACCCCTTAGTCCTTTACAAACTCCCATCTCCTACTGTTCAGAGCTGCTTGATTTGGGTTATTTTTACCTTCCCCTCCCCCCAAGTTTCAATAAACTCTCCATTTTAAATTATATTGGTCTCTACTGGGTATAACAGAACTAAAAAAAAAAAGCAAAGGAAGGAGATTTAGCAATATTAGATCTTAAAATATAAAGCAATAATCAAAATTATCTGATGCTGCCTGAAAAATAAAAAAGTAGCTCATTTTTAAAAAATTCTTATATTGAGAGCAATAATTAAGGATAGAAACAAGAAATGGTACATGAACTGAAATATCTGAAGTTTCAGAGTTGGAGAACTGAATTAAAATGTTTATACTAAACTATATTGAGTCAATATTAGTAAGGGACTTTTATACTTGGAAGCAGAGAAACAGAATTGTCCTGAAAATAATGCATATTGTTTAAGAAAAAATACCTAGAGTCCAGATAATTACACGAGTTATTTGGGACTCAAAATGTGCTGGTTAAATGGTTAGAGAGTGGATTACTAGGATACAAGGAAACTGTTAATATTGATAATAACCCTTATAATGTTTTGGTCTTTTGTTTCAAGATGTTGGTTACTTTGATGACATTTTTCTTCTCAAAATTAGTCCACTGTGAGACCTATTTGATTTGTTCCTGATTTAATGTAATCATACAGTTATGGGAATCATGAGAAAAGCTCAATTGAATTTCTTAGCACTAGCCCTTTGTGTCTAAGAAACTGTATCATATCTACATGTCTTTTAGAAACTTATAACTAAGAACATATATTATGCTGACCAGAAACTCAGATTCAAGTTTTGATGCAAGTAGCTTTCATGTTTGAAAACTGGTCCTACACTGTTCTATCAAACATTGTGCTGAGGATGCCCACTGGATCTTTCTAACACTCCCACAGCTGCCAAACTTGTGGGCATGGGGCACAGACCTGTGGATTACCTAATGAAAGTCCCTGATCCTGAGTTAATTGCAGAACCCTGCAGGGATCTAAAGCGTCATTAAGTATGTGGTCAGAAGCAACTGATACCCATATTAACAGGACAAGGGCTGAATATACTTTCCTAGGTTTTTTTTTTCCCACTTTGCTTTTGCTGTGTGTCCACTTACCAAGATCCTCAAGCATGTGTTGACATTCTCTCCCTCTACATTTTTGGTCTCGCTCTCTTTTCTCCTTGTATGCAAACAATGGTCGCCAATGATACCTGGAGCACACTTCACCAAGAGGTCACCTCAAGGAACTAACCCCTGGGCAATATCTAGTGGCATCTTGCATTATATTTGCCTCTCTTTTATTGACCATAATGGTAGGAGTTCTTTTAAACCCTCTCTATTTGGTCCAAAGGTGGAAACATGATGATATTAAGAGATACCTTGTTTTCCAGACCTAAGACCCACAAGGAGGATGTGTCCTGAGCTTGGTACAACAACAGTGCTTTGTGCTCACTCTCTGGATGATTTCAATCACAGAAAAATCCCACAATTTTTTCACAACGGCATCAGTTTGTCGCTGAGATTTGACAAACACCTATTGTACCCATGTTCTAGTCATAAATCCCTTTGATAAATCAAATTTTTCTCATTGTTGCTGTTATCCCTGACTGTCAGGGCCACAGCTCACTGTGTCACTGTAGTTATTGAGATTTCTCCATATTTCCTTTGTTCCTATTACTAAGAGTGAGTCTCTAAGGTAGGCTGAGTTAATATAACAACAATGACGATTCTACTTAAATTAGTATACATGTTCAATGTCATCAACCTGCCAAAATGTTACTTTATAGAGTTAGAAAAAATAACAAAATTATGGAAAATCAAAAGGGAAAGAATATCATAGAAATTAAGGAAAAAAATAAAAAGGATGATTGCATAGCAGTACCAGACCTAAAACTCTGTTATAAAGCAGCAGTTATTAAAAGTATTTGGTATTACAGTAATAGCAAGATTATGTGATGATCAGTTATGATGGAATGAGATGATTCAGATCAGTTTCCATGGTCTTGTGGTGAGGAGCTGACTGTGGATCAAACCATAGTATTTTCACTTTTTTTTTGTTGTTTGCTTGCATATTGTTTTCTTTCTCATTTTTTTCCTTTTTGTTCTGATTTTTCTTGTACAGCAAGATAATTGTAGAAATATGTATAGAAGAATTGCATGTTTAAAACATTTTGGTGCCATCTAGAAGAGGAAATGAGGGAAAAGGAGGGAAAAATTTGGAACACAAGGCTTTTCAACAGGGTATGTTAAAAATTATCTAGAGCAGGAAAATAGGAGTTAGAGTCAGGAGAGACATTTAAAATCATCTAGAAAGGCAGTTCAGCATAATGCATGTGCGATATTATATTTGGTGTCGGAAATAACTAGTTCCAAATTTAACCTCAGACATTGTATTTGCTTTGTGACTCCAGGCAAGGCATTGTGAAAAGGGGATAATCCCTCTAGTACTTAGCTAACAGGACTGTTATAAGGATTGAATGACATAATGTATATAACAGCACTTTCCAGAACTTAAATGTTTAAGGAACCACAATAAGGCAAGTAGTCTAAGTCTGCCTAAAATTAAAAAAAAAAAATAAAGAACTTTATAGGGTAAAAAAAAAAAAAAAAACTATTTGGTATTGGCTAAGAAAGGAAGTGTGGATCAGCAGAATAGGTTAGGTATATGTGAAATAATAATCAATGACTATAATAATCTATTATTTGATAAACTCCCAAATTCTAGCTTCTGGGATAAGAACACCCTATTTCACAAAAATTGTAGGGAAAACTGGAAAATAATATGTCAGAAACATGGTATAAACCTATATCTTACACACCATACTAAAATAAGATCAAAATGGGTATATGATTTGGGTGTGAAAGGTGATACCATAAGCAAATTAGGAGAACAAGAAATAGTTTACCTAGCATATCTTTAGAGAAGAGAGGAATTTATGACCAAAAAAGAACTAGAGAACAGTATAAAATGCAAAACGGATAAATTTTATTACATTAAATTAAAAAGTCTTTGCACAAACAAAACCAACACAAATAAGATCAAAAGGGAAATACAAACCTGAGGAAAAATTTACAGTCAGTGTTTCTAATAAAAGCTCATTTTAAAATATATACAAACTGTGTCAAATTTATAGGAATACAACTCATTCCCCCCTTGATAACTTCTAATTTACCTATCAGTTCTTTGTAGAAATGAGGAATTTATGACCAAGGAAGAAGTAGAGAATACTATAGATAATTTTGATTGCATTCAATTTAAAAAGTTTTACACAAATAAAACCAATGCAGCCATGATTAGAAGAGAACAGACAGGTGAGAAACATGTTTTATAGCTAGTGTTTCTGATGAAGGCCTCATTTCTAAAATATATAAAGAACTGAGTCAAGTTTATAAGACTATAATTCATTCCCTAATTGATAAATGGTCAAAGGATATGAACAGATAATTTTCAGATAATAAAATTAAAGCCATCTATAGACATATGAAAAAAATTCTCTAAATCACTATTGACTAGAGAAATGCAAATTAAAACAACTCTGAGATACCACCTCATGCCTCTCAGAATGGTTAAAATGACAGGAAAAGATAATGATAAATGTTGAAGAGGATGTGAGAAAACTGGGACAAGTGGTGGAGTTGTGGAATGATCCAATCATTCTAGAGAGCAATTTGGAATTTTGTCCAAGGCACTATAAACAGTTCTCTTTGATTCACCACTCAATATGTATCCCAAAGAAATTATAAAGGAGAGAAAAGGAGTCACATGTAGGACCCACATGTGCAAAAATGTTTGTAATAGCTCTTTTTGTGGTAGCAAAGAATTGGAAAATGAGTTGATGCCCGTCTATTAGGAAATGGCTGATTAAGTTGTGATATAAGAAAGTAATGGAATATTATTTTTCTATAAAACATGATAAATACGCTGATTCTAGAAAGGCCTGGAAAGATTTAAGTGAACTGATGCTGAGCAAAACAAACAGAGCCAGGAATACATTGTACATAGTTCACAGCAAGATTGTGCAATAATGAAATGTGAAAGAGTTGGTTCTTAGCATTTCAGTGATCCAAGGCAATCCCATTAAACTTCATATGGAAACATCATCTGCATCTATAGAGAAAACTATGAAAACTGAATGTTAATCAGACATGCTATGTTCACTTTTTTCTTTTTCTTCTGTTTTTTTTTTCTCTCATGATTTTTCCCTTTTTTTTTTTTTGATATTTCTTTCCCAATATGATTCATAAAGAAATGTGTATTTAAAATGCCATTATAAATGAATCAAAAATGAAAGAAGCACGAAAGAAAAAGGTCTTTTATGAAGATAAATTTATTTCAAGAAAGGAAAGAGGATTCCACAGGGGATAATGGAAAGGGAAGGTAAAATTCATTAGATAATCTGATGGGGATATGGCTTCCATAGATTTGCATGAAGGAGTAGCCAGGGACCTAGTTTTGATCCAGGCAGCAATGAACCAGATTCATGGGGATTGTGGATAAAGCTATTGGACCAAGAGGTAGATATTAACATTTTCAAAGAAATATTTATTATCGATATTATTATTAAATAAGATAAAATAAGGTATGATAGAAAAAGTATAAGAGCAGCAATAGGGCAAAAGAGCAAACAGCAAGATGCCTGCTTTGGCAAGGTCCTAATTTCCTAACAGCATGACTGGGTAGCATGAAGTTCAATTTCACACTGACTAATGTTAAGAACTAATGTAAAATTGGACTTATTTCCTATTTAGCCAAAATAATAGTGTGGTTCTTCCCTTAGGATAATCACAAGAGTAAATTAATGGAGGACAAGGTCTCTAGATGCCTGGAGAATATGTGGAACACTGGAATATTATGTTATTGGAGGTCAAAGAAAGAAACATGTGTGAGAGTACAGCCAGATCAGAGACTGGACTACTAAGGCCAATATGGCTTATTTTCCTAGGCTTCAAAGAAACTGCTGGCAAGATAAATTAATTAATAAATTAAGAGAGAATTTATGGCTTATTTTTCATTTTATCCCTATTCTGATCATTTGACTTCTAAAATAGAAAAAAAAATCTTTTAGTGTTTTCTTTATATTTAAGAAAATGTGCTGTGAATCTTCATGTCAATGTGACATTTAGTTATTTTTGCATTCATAACCTTTATTTTTAAGTTTAATTTTAATCGATACATTTTTCTCTTAACATAGAATTTTCCCTCCCAAAAGTAAAATAATTTTTTTCAAGAGTCAGATCCTGAAATTGCTTAACAAAATCACCCATTACAATAATTATGTGATAGTAGTGAATGCCATTTTTATTTTTGTACTTTGTTATTTGTTATAAAAACTTTATATTTTAAACTTTATACTTTAATTTTAATTTTGATATTAACTCTAGTTAATATACTTAAATTTATTTGGCTTAATTTATATTTGTAAATTGAATATGATCCAGTTCAATCCAGGTGAGTTCAATTCAACTCAACAAGCATTTATTATTATGGTTACTGTGCATTGTTGTCATTTTCCAGTTCCTTATAATCTGGCTTTGGACCTCATTATGCAAAAGAAACTACTGCTCCATTGTTACCTTTGAATATTCTATTATCAATTCTAGTGTCCTTATACTTATTGACTCTTTTGTGCCTTTGACACTCTTAATGACCTTCTCTTGGTAGAAGTAGGCTAATGTATTTTTATCTTTGTATCCCCAACATTTAGACAATGCTTTGCACATATTAGGTACTTACAACTTATTGAATGCAATACAAAAAATGAAAACTTTCCTTAGTTATATCCAAATGTAATGTATATTTAAAAAATCTCATTCTTCTGAAAAAAAATATTGAGGACTAAGTGCAATGTATTTGTGATTCAGAACTCATGTCATTTTTATAGTTATTTATTTAGGTAGATGTTAAATCCACAATTTTTTTTCTTTTATTGATTAAGATCATTCTAAATTATCTGAAGATTATGAAGAATATATTTGACCTAAAGTCTGAAGAGATTTTTTAAAAAAGTAAATGCATTTATTTAAATTAGATAATTAAGAATACTTAAAATACATGTTTAATTTAAACTTGCTAAATCCTTATAAAATTCATTTGAATCTTCAATTACTTAAACTGTGAGCAGTTCACTGTAGAGAGTAAAACTATGGATTTTAAGAATGTTGCTGGAGGTAATATATAAATTCAATTGATCAGCATGACAGAGAATTGATGCCACAATTTGTACCCAGTGGCACTTTCTCTCTCTTACTCAACTGGTTTTAGAACATTATCAGAAAGTCAATATGAGACGCCAATATAGTGATATACTTACAGTCATAAGTCCCTTGTTCACATTAAACCTTTGGTGCTCACATTGTGCATAATAATGGTCAGACAACCTGCCTCCACCTCTCCATAGATTGAACAAAATTTACTTGACTCAACCCAGCCAATGCTTCTGTGGACCTAATAATTAGCTATCCTAGTAACACAGGCTTTTTCTGCAAGAAAAAAATAATAAGAAAAGGATAATGTGTACCCAGCACTGCATTCTGGCTAAAGATTTTCTCAATCAAATAACTGTCTCTGACTAGCATTCTTTGTGTTCTGGGCAAGTTACCTTTGTAATTGTCTCTTAGGATCATGTTTTGATTCTTTCTCTCTTAATTTATTAATTAATTTATCTTGCCAGCAGTTTCTTTGAAGCTTATGTCATATTATGTTTTCTGTATTCTACATATCATGTTAAGAAAGTTGATTAAAAAAGAAGTTTTAATTTTTAAAATCTCAACGTGGCAAAAATCATCATGATACCATGGCTACTAATATCACTGTTAGGATATAAAATACATACTCTACATTTGTTATCTGGTCCAACTTATAGTTATTTTTTGTACATTGTGTGGCCACTATAAAAAAGTGCTAAAAAGTTTAGATATGGGAGCAAATGAAGTCCTTATAAATGAAATGCAATTAGCAGACATACTTGATGAAAGCAGAAAGTTTGAGCTAGGGACTTGAAAGTAATTGGATAGAAGGTGAAAGTATATACCCATGTGTGTTGTATATAGGCAACCAGGTGGTGCAATGTATGTATGCATGTATGTATGTTTACATGTATTTTATACTTCTATAGAGCTCTCATTATTTCCTCATGCTGCAAACAAAAGGATACTCTCAATACTAAAACACAATTCCAATCACAAATGTTTAGTAGAAATAATATGACCTGAAAACTCTATTCTCAAACAGAATACATTTAAGAAAAAACATCACAGATTTGGAAACATGTCTAGTCATCAGGTTATGGTGGTTTGAGTGGTCTTGGGCACATAACAAATCAGAGAGCCCCAGGCTCCATAAAGCTAGGACTTTTCATGTCCCTAGATGACCCAGAAGTTTCATTAGAAAAACTATGGCCAATCAGGTCCCAGGAACTGTTTTCTCTTTTAAAATCCCTTCTAAAATTATAGAGATTACTGATTTTATCACCGACTCAATCATCTCTTCCCTCTCCCCCTGACTCCTGTCCTTCATATAAGTATTTCAAATTCCCCCTCTCCAAGACAATATCCATCTCATACTTATGTAGCCCAGCTTCCTTACCTCTGCCATATTTCCATTTTTTTTTTCATATTCCTCCAGGCCAAACAGAGGAGAAAAGAGTTTTCACTCTTTCCTAATCACCAGATTTGGAGGAAGTTTGTGTGGTTCAATAGGACTGAAAAATTAGTCGAAATTATGCAAGAGAAGCTATTAAGTCTTTTATATGTTTTGGTCAAAAAACCCTCTCCCTGGCATTTTGTTCAAGGGAAGTTATTAACTTCAGCAAGACAGGTAACATAGGCAGAAATTTTTCATATTAATCTTTTTTGAAATTTGAAAACAAAATATAGAATTGCTCCCAAATTGGATCATAGCTAAAGAAAACATGGTATATAAATATTACTACTTTTTAAGGAATATTGAATATGAAGAAATCTGAGAAATATGGAAATTTAGTATAAAGTGATGCCAAAATGGAAAGCAGAACCAAAGACACAACATAAATGATGACTGCAAACATGTAAAATAAGCTTGGAAAAATAAAATAAAAAAAGCTTGAGTTTAATGTGATAATGTGATAACAATGTTGGTACTTTGCTATCTAAGATAAAAGGATACATTCTTTTTGTCTATTATTAATCAATACATCATTTTCATAGTGAATAAACTTACTGAAGTTTGTTTGAATTATGAAGAAATATCTGTTGTTAATTACTTTAAAAAGAAAATTCATTCTATAACTTTTTCCATAGAAGTGTATGTATATTTGCATCAACATGTGAGTTTAAGTAGGTGTACCCATTTCACTATTTTAAAAAATCTCACAATTTCCTTCATTTATATTGTAACTACTTTTCCCTGTGTAATTTTATTTTAAATTTTGAAGGTAATGATGGGAGAATAAGCAGATAGTTATAGAATGCTATTTGGCTTAGAATATGAAACCTGAATTTTGTCCTAATTCTAACATGGGAGCTGTGTGGCCTTATACAAGTAATTCTACCAATTTAACCTTTACTTTGTTCTTCAATAAAGTAGAGATAAAAATACTTGCATTTTCAAAAGGTTGGCTGACCAACTGTACTAATATAAATATAGTACTTTTTAAGCTATAAAATGTTATATAAATATAATTGTTTGTAGTAACACAACAACTATAAGATACCAAGAAGAATAAGGAGCATGGCAGATTTATCTTTCTCTCACTAATAAAGCATAAAATCATTTGTCAGATTATCTTGTTAACACCTAAGAAAAAAGAGGTCCTTGAGGGGATGGAATATATGATATGAGAATTTGATGGAGTAAGTTTTTGAAATGTCTGGACTGTGAGATTCTGCCTAGAATACAGATAGAATACAGCAATTGCTAATCCTGTAAATCCAGATGTCAGCATGAGGGCACACATTGCCTTGGAGGCAGAAAAGTATGAAAAGAGAAGTTTGAGGGCAGTGAAAACAAATATTAGCTACTTAAAACTCCTTAGGGTAGGTCTAATTTGGGGAATGCTAGCAGAATTGTCTGATAGAGATGGTGAAAGGTATTTTGATACCCAGTAGAATTTTGTGGAATATTTGGGTTTATAGGTTCCCTGGTACGTTTTTCATCTATTCTTGCACCATTTAAGAAGTTGCTAGGTATTTTCAAGGCACATTTATAAAACCTCATCTGACTCTCCCTCCTTCTCTCTATTCCTCTCCCTTTCTCCCTTTCTTCCTCTCCTTCCCTTCCTTCCTTCTTCTCCCTTCCTCCTTTTCTTCCTCTTCCTTGTTCTCTCTCTTCCTCTCTTCCCTCCCTTTCTTTGCCTTTCTCTGTTTCTCTCTGTCTCTTTGTCTTCCTCCCTTTCTCTGTCTTTCTATATCTGTATGTGCAGAAGTTATACATTTTTTTAGTTATTAGAAACAGGAAAATAATTGCTTCACTTTCCCTACAATTTCCATTATTCAGCCTTCAACTCAAAGGAAGAGTTCTTCATTTTTGGAAGTTATTTTTATTAAAAATCTTACATTTCAAACATTTTCAACTTAGGACTGTGAATTAAGTTATTGCTAGTTTATAAAAATTAAATTATTTCTGAACATTATGAAAAACAATTATTTTCTCTAGCTTTTATATTATTATTCAAATATAAGCTTAAAATTTAAGAATAATCTCATTCCTAAAAGATTACTATAGGAAGTTATATATCCACTATGTGTGTCTACAGCAGCCCACCTTGACCTTTCATGTTTCAAACTGCAACCCTTTCCATCATTAGATATTTAACTTTTCAAAAATCTAGGGGGAAGGGACATCCCTTCTCATCTCACTTACATTGCCTCTGGGCTGGGGAAAAGAATAGTCAAAACAAAAGATTTTTGTTTGCCTTGAATCCACATGAAGTTCTAATGGAAACCTCAAGTGAAATGACCTTAATGACTATTTTTTCTTTCAACCCAACTTTATGCTGAAAGGGTCATAGAATATTCATTTCACCTGGGTACAATTTGAAACTTCGGACTGAAGAAGATTTTGGTGTAGGTGAATGTACCTTTTCACACAGAGAAGTTCTTTGTGCAGAGTTTAAGTAGAATGCAAAAGGAAAGAACAAAGATTTGAAATTTTCACAAAGATTGGCAAATGGGTAGCAGAGAATATAATGGAATCTCTTCTCCAAACTACTTTTTATATTTTCTATTCTACAACCATCCATACATCAATAGAAATAATAAAAAATCACAAATTTTCACAAATTCCATTTCTCCAGCACTTTTATATTGACAAAATTTCTTTCTGACAACCTTGTACAATATCTTATGCAAGAAAATCAGGGAGTCCTGCCCCTCCCTTCTGTGATCTTAATATAGTACTAGGAGAGTGTTTACTCTTTCCCCTCTTCTTCTTTATGTAATTTAAATAACCTCCTTTACCCAAAAAGTAATTGTGTTAAGACAATTTCGCAGAAAAATTCGAAGGTTTTTAAGTTCCTGGACAATGTGAAGTGCTGATATATATACAAAATACACTGGTTGAGTAACTATAGAGGTCAATGAACAAGGCCAGCAGAGCAGCATGCATTTTTGCTACATGCACAGATATGAGGTGAACTAGATGTCAGCAGGAACATGGAATGGCTCATCAGATTTAAAGCATCCTTATTTAGCCTAGCATTGGATCTGCAATACAAGTATGACAGGGAAATTTTGTAAAATTAACACTTTAAATACTATCAGAGGAATGGCCAGAGAGCTTTTCCTCTCATCAAGGGGATAATGATATTACTTTGTAAGAAATGCAAATTGCCATAGGAAGTAGCATGTAACAGAGGCAATATCTGCTTGTAACTTTACGCAGCACGTGATAGTAAGCAACAGAAAATATACAGATGCTCTCTAGCAGATCATCAGTATTTTCCTTTTTCTTTTCTTTTTTTCTTTCTTTTTTCTTTCTTTCTTTCTTTTTTTCTTTTTTCTTTTTTCTTTCTTTCTTTCTTTCTTTCTTTCTTTCTTTCTTTCTTTCTTTCTTTCTTTCCTTCTTTCCTTCCTTCTTTCTTTCTTTTTCTTTCTTTCTTTCTTTCTTTCTTTCTTTCCTTATTATTCTTTTATTTGACTTAATATTTTGTTTTTACCATTATAAGTAAAACAATTTCTTACATTTGTTTCAGATTCTCTCCCTTCCTTCCTCCTCATACCCTTCTCCATTGAGAAAGCGCATATGAAATTATCCAAAATATTTCCATAAATGTCATGTTTTAAAAGAAAATATAGGTTTCTCCTCCCAAAAATACTCTCAAGAAAAATAAAATTAAAAAAACATGCTTCATTTTATATATATATTTACTTCTTTTTGTATTAATCCGATTGAATTTTTACATGAGTTGTTTTGTTCTATGGCTTATTTTTTCATTTCACAAATTCTGTTTTTCAGGGAGCTGTTTTCTTTTTCCATTTTGTCAAATCTATCTTTTAATGAGTTATATGTTTTTTCTATTTCACTAAGTCTATTTTGTAGTGAATTTTCTTCAGATTGTATTGCTTTTTCCAAATCCTCTTGCAAAGTTTTCCTTTCCTTTCCTCATTTTTCTTGTAGCTCTCTTTTAAGATCCTTTTTAATTTCCTCTAGGAGAGCCTTGTTTGAGGACCAGGTTATATCATTTTTTGTGCATCATCTGGAGACAATCTTATTTTCATCTCCTCAGGGTTTGAAATCAGTTCTTTTTCACCATAAAAACTACCTATAGTCAGAGCTCTTTTTGCTTTATTGCTCTTTTTTTTTTTAAAAGTTGAGATCTGCTTTTAGGGTAAGGGGGGTTGTCCAAGCTTCCTCTACAAGTGGCTGGGTCAGTGCAGATTCACTCCCCATGCTGGGTGGGTGTGGCCAGATCCTGTGAGATTCTGGCATTTGAGGGTTCATGCTTTACCTTTTGTGTTTGTGTTGGATGTTTTCTAACTTCTCTGCTGATCTACTGGCTTGCAGCCAGGACAGAGTAGCCAACACTGCTGTAGATTCCTCCTTGTAGATTCTCCACCAGGGAGTCTGAACCAGGTCTGCACTGTCTGCACTAGCACCTGTGCTCAAACTGCCCAGTTGAAACAGGCCTTTTCTGGTGATCTTCAAAATTGTCTTCAGCTGATAATTTGTTACACTGCCAATATTTGTGGATTCTGCCAGTCCAGAGCTAATTCAGGGGCTACTTAGTCTGAGGGATGTGAAACAAGGTTCAAAAAAAAAAAAAAAAAAGCGTGTCCTCTCCACCATCTTGGCTCCACCCTTTCAATATTTAGCCACAACCAGTTCTTTCTCTGGGTATGGATAACATTTTTCATCTAAAGTCCTTCAGAGAAGTCTTAAATCATTGCATTGCTAAGAATAGCAAAGTCATTCACAGATGATCATTCCAGAATATTGTTATTATTTTGTACATAGCTCATTCATTTTCTGTGACCTCATGGAGGACTTTACAGGTTTTTCTGAGAGCATCTGGTGCATCATTTCTTATAGAACAATAGTATTCCTTCATAATAATAATTCCACAATTTATTCAGCAATTCCTCAATTCATAAACATCCTCTTAATTTCCAACTCTTTGTCCTGTGATAAGAGATGCTATATAATTTTTTTTCACATAAGTCCTTTTCCTTTTTTGAAAATATCTTTTGGGATACATGCCTAGTAGTGGTATTGTTAGGTCAAAGGATATGCATGATTTTATAGCTTTGGGGGCATAGATCATATCTTTTAATCCTTTATAAATAGGAGAATATCTATTTTTTTAAAATTTGACTCACTTCCCTATGTTTGAGAAGTGAGGCCTTCATCAGAGAAACTTGTTTCAAAATTCTTTTTGCAGTTACTTTGTTAATTATATTTCTCTTACCCATTCATTTTATTCTCCCTCTCCTTTAACCCTGTATTCCTCAAAACTGTTTTGCTATTGACCTCCTCTCTCCCAATTTGTCCTCTCTTCTATCACCCTCATCTATTTTCATATATTCCCTTCTCCTACTTTATTGTAAGCTAAAGTAGATTTCTATATCCACATTGAATGTGGATGTTATTCCCTCTTTGAGTCAATTCTGACAAGAGTAAGATTTGCTCACTTTCCCTCTCCTTCCCCTTTTCTACTCCACTATAAAATCTTTTTCCTGCCTTTTTATGGAAGATATTCTGTGTCATTGCCCATCTTCCTTTCTCTTTCCCCCATTGTATTCCTCTCTTTCCCTTTAATTTTATTTTTTTAGATAGTATTCCTTCATATTCAACTCACACCTGTGCATTGTCATTAGATACTCCTTCTAACTGCCCTAATAATGAGAAAGTTCTTGTGAATTACAAGCATGATCTTCCAATGTAAGTATGCTAAAAATTTAACCATATTAAGTTCCTTATAAATTCCCTTTCTTGTTTACTTTTTTATGTTTCTCTAGAATCTTGTATTTGAAAGTCAAAGTTTCTATTCATCTCTGATCTTTTCATAAACAATGTAAAAACTCCTTAAATTTGTTGAACATTCATTTTTACCCCAAATAATTATATGCAGTTTTTCTGGGTAAGTGCTTCTTGCTTGTAATCATAGCTTCATTACTCTCCAAAATGCCATATTTCAAGTCCTCCCATCCTTTAACATGGAAAGTACTAAATCCTATGCTATCCATATTGTGGCTCCACTATTCTTGAATTGTTTCTTACTGGAAGCTTGAAATATTTTCTCCTTGACCTGGGAGATTAGGATAGTTATTGTTATAGAAAGTGGCTATGTGAAAAAAGATTAATAAAATGGAGGACACATTACATATACACTTACATATATATATATATACATGCATATATGTGTGAGTGTTTATGTATACATATATATATATGTATGCATAAATATATAAATAACATACCTGCACATTCCACCTTTGAAGCAACAAGCAATTGAGTAGTGTTGTCTGTCTGTACACCATTTTCTCCTTAACTGTACAATCCCTTTCATGTATTCCTCTTTCATGTGAGATAATTTTCCCTATTCTCCCTTTTTTTCCAAGGCATTCCTCTTTTTTGTCTATCCTTCCCCCTTCTTTATTTTTATCATTTCAACATAATCATCTCACTTCCCCATCCTTTTTCTAGGTAGAATCCTATCTGTCCAGGTAATTAAAAAGTTCTAAGATTTCCCATGTATCTCTTTTATGTTTACTTTTTAATGCTTCTCTTGAATCGTAAGTTTCAAAGGCACATTTTCTATTCAGGTCTGGTCTTTTCAGGATTATTTGAAAATCCTCTATTTCATTATGTATCCATTTTTCCCTTAAAAAATCATACTCATTTTTGAGGTTTGTAGGTTTTCCTTGGTGATAATCCTAGTTTTTTTGCTTTCTGCAATATCATATTCCAAATCCTCTACTCCTTTACTATGATAGCTGCTACATCTCTTGTTATCTAGACTATGACTTCATGATTTTTTTATTCTTTAGGATAAAGTATTCTCTTTGACCTGGGAGATCTAGAATTTGACCATATTGCTTCTTAACATATTTTCCAGATTAGTTTCTTTTTTATATATTTCACATTTTCTTCTATTTTTTATTTTAGGATTTTATTATTTCTTGATTAGTTTCCATATGTCCAATTTTAATTTTCAAAAATGTATTTTTTCAATGAGTTTTAAAAATTCATTTTCCACTTGCACAATTCTTTTTAAGGAATTATTTTTATCAATCTGTTTTTTTTTTTAATTTGCCATTCCAAGCTGTTAATGGGATTGGGGGGCAGTTTCTAAAGTTTCAATCATTTTCACTGCTATTTTTTTGGGTTAATTCTAGAGATCCAGAACCTTTTTGGTGCTCTCAAGATGGTATGATCTGGAGAGAGATATAGAAATGATTCTCCAAATATGCAGTTTGGTCCTTACTGAGAAAGGGCTTCAGATTCCTTGGTATTGAAATTGGTACTACTTTTCAGAGCTTTTCCTTTTGTGGAATCAGAAATGATTTTTTTTTTCCTTCAGGGTCCTTGATTCCTTGGGACATGCAGTGATCTTGTTATCAAGGAACCTGATCTCTTATGACCAAAATCAGAACTTTTTTCCTTGGATTTCCACCCCCACTTTACTAAAAATTCTTCCCTGTGCTCTTGAATTATGTCCCAGAAGTGGGTATAGTTGATGTAGTCACCAGTGTCTGGTCCTGCATCTAATGCTATCTCAGAGGTCCCCTGTAATCTCTTTCTTCCCAATTACCAGCTTCCTTTACCATCTCGGCCTGGAACTCCCAAAGCTTCTGCTACTTCTGTCACCACCACCTGGTTCCACCATTAATATTTCATCCATGTCAATTATAGACCAACTTCTACTCTCATGTCACAGATATTTTTTTTAACAAGAAAGTGGTGGCTGGAAGAATAATTCACTCTGGCTTTTTGTTGACTTTGCCATTCCAAAATTTGATTTGTGGCATTATTTTAAAGTTATATGTATACATGTATGTATGTATATATATATATATATATATACACACATATATATGTAATTTTTGAGAATATTGGGAGCATTCAGTAAAGTGCTTTCTCTATTTCATCATCTTTTTACCCCTTGAAGCTAAATATGTTGTTGCTTAAATTATTATCATTTATCTTCTCATTTTTAATGTAGATCAGATAGAAATGGTCATAGCATAAGTCCTTATTCTAGAAGTTATCATCATCATTATCATCAGCATTGATCATCAGCAACAGCAATGATCATCATCATTACTATTATCTTGTTTTTATTTTTATTTTGTGTTTAAATAGAAATAGTCTGATGACAAGTTGATGTTTTGCTATTAATCTTATGCTTAGTATTCTATGTAATCATGAACATGTAGATGAAATATTTATTTTTTGTATTTAAATAAAAGTATTTGTTTTGGGATATGTAATCAACTTCTGTAAACTTATTGAAATCATCTTTGAAGCAATCCTGGATAGAAGAAATTATAATTTCAACTGCTTTTGTGAAGTCTACAGTTTGAAAGTTTTTCATGCTATAGAAATATCCAACATGGTCATAACTTTTAAATATTGTAAAGTTTTTTATGTTTGTTATATTCAAGCATTTGTGTGCAATAGTATAAAATTCAATATTAATTTAATTCTTAAGGATATTTTGAGGTCTGTATTTGTCTTATAAGGATTTGCCATTTGCCAATCAATGAAAGTTAGAAATCTTCTGATGTTTGTCTATGTTCCAAATCATATTATTCTAAATTTTCAGTATGTACTACGTGTTTTTTTTTCCAATTTGAAATTATGTATTGTATAGTTCTTACCTTTTTGTACAGTTCTTACCAATACTTTATATTGAATTCTACATCTGGGCTCTTTAAATAATTCATTAATTTTTTTCTGACAGTGATCTTGCTCTGAATTATCATCATAAATTTCTATTTCCCTCAGCCAATTTATATGATTTAACAATTCCTTCAATGTTTGTGTTGTTGTTGTTGTTGTTGACATAATTTTAAGTGATTACATGAAGATCTCACCCATTTAGGGCCTTTTGATTTTATTCTTGAATCTGAGATAATTCATAGATTCTGTATAAGGAGCCTATGAACTACATTGGAATATTTTCAAAAAGCCAATAATATGTACATATTATTAGTATTTTAAGTAAAATTAATGTGTTTCCTGCATAATTTTTCTGCAGGTTTTAGGCCAATTTGTTTTGTGATCAAAGAGTGTCTGTCACACTCTTTTTTGGTGAAGTGTTAACCTTTTAATAGCTATCTTAGGGTGTTAGACACTAAATTTCTATTATAATATGCACTTTTAAAAATAATGTTTTCCATATCTATCTTTTGCAATTATTGTTATTAAAACGGGGCTAGACA
Organism: Sarcophilus harrisii; assembly: GCF_902635505.1. NCBI lineage: Eukaryota > Metazoa > Chordata > Mammalia > Dasyuromorphia > Dasyuridae > Sarcophilus > Sarcophilus harrisii. The sequence goes on from NC_045430.1 coordinate 112,894,404, forward strand.
CTATAAAGGATGTCTATAAATATCTAAATGTATTTTGAAAAGTTATGTTTAGAGAAACAGACAATGAATTTCACATGAATAACATTTAGTTGAAGGGTATGGAAGTGCTGTGCCTTGCCAGGTTTGGGGATAGTGATGAAACAGAGGAATATCAGTTCTGTCTTTGGCATCCTTCATTATGCTTACTTATTTCCAAGAAGGTGTAAAATTTCCTGGAGTACTCATCTTACTGTCCTAATTCATTCCTCTTTTTTCCTATTATTTTATTTTCATTCTGTTCCATCTTCATCCTCCAAACTCTGGCCTGTTCCCCAGAGTACAAGGTATCATAAGGATGATGAGTTAGAAATGAATGAACATGATCATGGTTGGTGGAAGTAGAGGATAATTTCTTCCTCCTTTGAAGGTGGAATCTTGGGATTGCAAGTTAAGCACTATTTAATATTTGTTTTACCTTGATAGTTTTGGGGTTTTGAGGCCTATGCTGCCACCAGGTGGATGGTGATGCTTCATTTACAATCCACATAGCTTGACTTCCCAGAGATGATGAAGTAAATCAAAGAAAATATTATGGCTTTCTAGTCAATTGTACTTAAAAAAAATAAAAATGCAACTCTATCAAAATGACTTAGTAATCATATTAATTGAAATTATGATTTAAAAACATCAGAAAGGAAAACTAAAATAAAAACTTTAATAGCTATTTCACTATTCTTTATTGTCATTTTAATCATTTCCCTTTTATATATCTCTTAAAGATTTTAAAAGAGATGAACCCTTACCTCCTCTAATCAATTTATATGGGGCCCAGAACAGTAGGCTCTCTGTATTTGAATCCCTTCCTATCCTACTCATCTCAGAAAAAATAAACCTTTTCTATTATACACTTATAATACAAGAAAAAAAAAAAAACGTGTTAGGGAAGGGGTTAGAAATTCTCTTTTCTCTCTCTCTCTCTCTCTCTCTCTCTCTCTGTCTGTCTCTTTGTATATATATTTTGTGTGTGTATATGTGTGCATCTATTATCTTAAGGGCTATTTAATTTAAATTTTTTTTGTTGTGCTCATATATATTTTGCCATTTAAACTTTGTCCTAGTAGCTCAACTACTTTTTATTTAAATAATCCCTCTTTTACCTATTTTTCTGTATTGTCATACATGATTTTCTGAAAATATATCATCTGTTATTTTATTTTTTTATCAGTCAATCAACAAATATATATTAAACACCAACTATGTATAAACACACATACTAGGGAATGAGGATATAAAGATAAAAAGAAAAGAGTCCCTACCCTCAACAAAAACCAGGGATAATTCAATCATGAATTTAGATTATTTTTGACTTAAGTATATCCAAGGGATAATGTAATATAACTGAGATATAATGCAATATATGGTATGATATCACTACAGCAAAGATATCACTATCTATTGATATCGAAATATCAATAAAGATAACAAAAAAGAACTAGGTCTTGTTGATCTGTCAAAATCTTTTCATCCATGGTTCAATATTTTAAATTATGTCAATGCTTAATTAAGATGGGAAGTTTATTCTTAGATTTTAGACACTCAGTGTTCACAATTTAAATAGAAAGAAATAAAAATATACGTTGATGTTTATAAAGATTTTGTTCTGCATCATATATATTGTATACTATATGTATAGTATATCTAGACACAATACAGGAGTTTTGAAAATGGCAAAGAGAATGTATGGATTTAATTGAGTTCTCCATAGTGTTCTTTGTAAACAACATTAAATCAAACCCTTCAAAGAATTTTGGAGTGACAGGATCCACAAAAATATGTAGTAAAATAAATTTTCAAGGCAAGACAACTTAGAAGACTTCAGAAAAGTTTTGTCTCACTTGGATAAAAGGGGAGTGCAGCCCAGCACAGGAGGTGTTGGATAAGTCAGCAGGAGATTCTGAGCCACAGAACAGATCAATAACCAAAACCTCATCGTTCTAGCTCAGCAGGCCAACTGTGAGGCCTCCAACTTCAGCACAGCAGGCAATCTACTAGCCTTGGAACCCTGATACAACTGGCATAACTAGGCTAGGCCATCACTGAGCAGCAGACAAGCCATGAGCCCCAGAAGCCCTGGGGCAGAAAGCAAATGACTGGGTTGATGGTTGCCAGTGCAAAAAATTTGGGACAATGTTCCCTGTACTTCAAGATCAGAGCTCAACTTTTAAAATGAACAAAAAAACAAACAAAAAAAAAAGATGTACCAATCATATAAAGCTACTATGATAACAACAAAAAATCAAAATACCAACATAGAAGAGGACAAAAATGTCAAAATGCCTTAATGCAAAGTTCAAAAGAGAAAATGACTTAGTCTCAAGCCCAAAAAGGCTCAAAAAGAATTTTAAAAATCAAGTAAGAGAGGTAGAAGAAAAATTAGAAAAAGTAATAAGAATTATGGAAGAGAATTATGAAAAAAAATAATTTGTAATATGATACACATACACACAAAAAATGATCAGAGTAAACAACTCCTAAAAACAGAATTGGCTGAATGAAAAAAAAATCATGTGAAGAAAACAGCTCCTTTAAAAGTAGAATTTATAATCTATAGGTGCAGAAAAGAGATGAACGAAAAAATTCAAGAGTTTTTTTGGATTCTTTTCAGTTTTCCTTGGAAACAACGAGAAATCAAGTCTCTGAACAGATTCTGGAACAATAGAACCTACAAAGATATTGAAGGGAAAAACATTTCAGCTCAAGATAATTTGGAAGGGTGTCAATAAAGGTCAGTCTGACTTGGTTGAAAAGGTTGTTCAGCACAGGTAGTGTCAGAGAAAGCCAGGAGGAGGGTCTTAGCCAAAGCATAGATCAGCAACTAAGATCCCCTGGTCCTGCCTCAATAGAACAGTTGCACAGTAGACCAGTTATGGAACTTCTACTCCCAAGGTAAAAGCAAAATTGCCAGTCTAGAAAGCAAACAACAACAGACGGGACTAAGCTGGGCTACATCCAGCACTGAAAGCAAATCATCAAATATGAGAGGTCCCTGTGATCAAAGTTAGAACTTGTGTAACAAAGTTAGAAGTGTGTCAAAGCTCAAAGATGAGCAAGAATCATGGGGCAGCTCTCCCTTTGGCCCAGGAGCAGAACTCAATTATAAAAGAAAGGAAATAGCATGTACAGAAGTGTTCATGAAAAGAGGAGAGATTTGATGTTACAAAACTAATAGGTAGGTACTATTATTATAAGAAACAAAAAAGAATGTTAACACATATATAGAAAGCTACTATGATGACAAGGAAGATCAAAACCACCAATTAAAAAAGAGAATAAAATGACTACATGCAAAATCTCAAATAGGGATATGAATTTGTTTCAAGGTCCCCAAAATAGCCTTCTTAAAACAGTGTGAAAAGGATTTTATTTTATTTTATTAGTTAATTAATTAGTTCTTTTTTTTTTTTTTTTTTTGCTGAGGCAATTGGGGTTCAGTGACTTGCCTATGGTCACACATCTAGGAAGTGTTAAATGTTTGAGGCCATATTTTGAACTCAGGTCCTCCTGATCTTAGGGCTGGTGCTCTATCCACTGCACCAACTAGCTGCATCTGTATAAAGAATTTTAAAAGACAAATAAGAGAAATAGAAGAATAATGGGGAAAAAAACCAAGAGGTATGCAAGAGGAAATCAATGGCTTAGAAAAGAAAGGACAAAACTTGACTGAAGAAAACACTTTTAAAAGTAGATTAAATAAAAAACGAGGTACAGGCTCTTTCAGATTATGATGCATCAAAGTTATGTGGAATAAATGGACATGGAAAGAATGAGTGAATCAAACAATGTATCATAGAAATAACAAGTCATTCATCCATAAAAATGATAATAATGTGACAATATATCAAAACTTATGTGAAACAGCCAGAGAAGTCCTTAGGGAAATTTTATATCTCTAAATGTTTACATGAATAAAATAGCAAAAGAGATCAATGAATTGGGCATGCAACTAAAAAATCTAAAAAAAAAAAACAAAAAGCAAATTAAAAAACCAAGACCATTTAAATACAAAATTAGAAATTCTGATATCTATGATAAAATTAAAAGTAAAAAAGCTAATGAACTAACAAGTAAAATTAAAAGTTGGTTTTATGAAAAACAAATAAAATAAACCTTTAGTTAATTTTATTAGAAAAAGCCAAAAAAAAAAGTGTACCAGGTTACCAGTATCAAAAAATGAAACGGTCAATTTAGCACCAATAAGAAGAAATTAAAACAATAATTAGGAACTGTTTTGTCCAACTGTATGCCAACAAATCTGACAATCTAATTGAGGTGGATGAATGTTAACAAAAATATAAATTGCCCAGATTAACATAAGAAAAATAAAATTCTTAAATGAACTGATTTTACAGAAAGAAATTGAACAAGCTATCAATGAACTCCTTAAGAAAAAAATCTCTTATAAAAGGATTTATGAGTGAATTTTGCCAAACTTTTAAAGAAGAATTAATTCCAATTCTATGCAAACTATTTGGAAAATAGGCAAAGAAAGAGTCCTGCAAAATTTCTTTTATGAAACAAAATTGGTGCTGATACCTAAATCAGGAAGAACCAAAACAGAGAGAGAAAATTACAGACCAATGTCACTAATGAATATTGATGCAAAAATCTCAAATAAAATCTTAGCAAAAAGAATAGCAATTATCACCAGGATAGTATACTTTGACTAAGCAGGATTTATAATAGGATTATATGATTGGTTCATTATCAAGAAAACTATTGGAATAATTAGCAGTGTCATTGGAACAGAAAGTTTTTCCAGTAAGATCATAGGTGAAACAAAAATACCCATTATCACCAGTATAATTCAATATTGTACTAGAAATGTTACCTTTAGAAACAAGATGAGAAAAAGAAATTAAAAGAAATTGAATAGGCATTGAGGAAACAAAATTGTCACTTCTTGAAAAAGTTATAATGTTGTAGTTAGACACTCCTAGAAAATCAACTAAAGAAATTCCTTGAAATAATTAACAACTTTGGCAAAAGATATAAAACATATAAATCATCAGCTCTTCTGCATGTTACCTACTAAACTCAAGCAGCAAGAGATAAAAAGGAAATTTCATTTAAGATAACTATAGATAGTTTTAAGTATTTCAAAGTCTACCTGTCAATACAAACCCAAGAATTATAATAAGACAATTTCAAAAGACTTTTTTACACAAATAAAAAAAATTCTAAATAAGTGGGAAAATATCAGTTGCTCATGGGTAGGCTGAGCTAAAATAATAAAAATGACAATTTACCTAAATAAACCTACTTATTCAGTACTAAATCAATCAAATTGCTTAAAAATATTTTACCAAGCTAGAAAAAAAATTCATTTCATTTTAATTCCTTAAAAATTAAAATCATTTTTAATTTAAGAAATGCAAATTAAAGCAAGTTTGTGCTACCATATCACACCTATCAGATTGACCCATAATGAGGAAAGTGATAAATTTAGTAAAGGATGTGGGACAATTGAAGCACTAATGTACTGTGGGAATTGGGAACTGATACATCTATTCTGGAGAACAATTTGGAACTATGCCCAAAGGGCAACCCAATAGTACATATGATTTGACCTAGCAGTACTCGTACTGGGTCTGTATCTCAAAAAGATCATAAAAAGGGAGAAAGATGTACATGAACAAATTTTTATAGTAGCCCTTTTTGTGGTGGCAAAATATTAGAAATTCAGGTAATGCCCTTCAAGTGGGGTATGACTGAACAAGCCCATGATACATGCATGCATTGGAATACTGTTGTGAAGTAAGAAATGATGAATAAGCAGATTTCAGAAAAACCTACAATGACTTGGTCATACTGATGCAAAGTGGAAGGAACAGAACCAAGAAAACAATGTATACAACACTGGCAAAATTGTATGATCAACTGTGATTGACTCAGCTCTTCTCAGTATCAGAATGATACAAGTACAAAAGACTCGAAGGAAAATGTTATCCATAACCAGATGAAGAACTGATAGACTGAATCAGATCAAAGATTTTTTTCTCCATTTATTTTATTCTTTCTCATAACTTTTGATCAGTTTCTTCTTTTATATGTGACTAATATAGAAATAGGTTTTAAATGTTAGCACATTATAAGTTATATAAAACTTTTTCCTATCTTTGTAAGAGGAGAGGGGAAGAGGAAGTGAAGGAGGAAGAAAAATTTAAAACTCAGAATCTTGTAAAAATGAATGTAAAAATTTTATTTTTATGTAACTGTGGAAATAAAATAATATTTAAAAAAGCTAACATCTCTGAGTTGCCCCTTCATACCTATTACATTGATTAATATGACAGAAATGAAAAATGATAGGCATGGGAAAATATGTGGGAAAATTGGGATACTTAATAGAATTGTGAACTCATCAACCATTTTGCAGAGCAATTCAGAACTATGTAGAAATATTTGTCCTTACCACTTAACCCAGAAATAGCACCAACAGATATGTATACCAAAAAGACTTCTATACCCAATAATATTTATAACAATATTTTTCCATGGCTGTGAAAATTAGAAATTGAAAATTGTTCATCAATTTGAGAATTGAAAAACAAGTTGTCATTTATGACTGTGATGGAAAACTATTGAAATAATGAATAGGATGCTTCCAGAAAATCTTAGAAAAAATTTACATTAATTAATGTGAGGTGGACCAAGAAGAACAAGGTGAACATCTTTTGCTGTAACAATAATGACCAACTCTGAATGACTTAACTATTCTCAGTAATACAATAATCTAAAACAATTTCAAAGAGCTCATGGTGAAAAATAGTATTCAAACTTACAAAAAGAATTGGAATCTGAATGCAGATCAAAGCATATTTAAAACTTTTTGGATCTGATTTATTTTAGAATATAATTAATATGGATTTATTTTAGGTTACTGCACATGTATAATCTATATTCAATTCCTTGCCTTCTTTATGAGGACAGAATAGTAGAAGGGATAGAATTTGGAACATCAAACTTAAAATAGATAAATGTATGTCAAGAATTTTAACCTGTAATTTAAAATATTTTTAAAGGGAATTTTTGCTTGATATGGGCAAAACTACTACAAAGATATAGATCAAGGAAATATTTTGTATGTGAAAAATAACATTAAGGCCAATTTTATCTGACTAGAAATGGTGGAGAGAGACAATACATAATAAGGCTTGAAAGACATGTTGAGACAAATTTTAGATATCAAGCATATTAGATTATATTTGATCCTTGAGGTAATAGGAAATCACATTAGTTTATTGAGTAAGGAATTATTATAGTTATACAGGTGCCTTAGGAAAATCACTTTGGCATTATAGAGATATAGTAAATGTATGATTATTGATTGATTTTTGTGTCATAATGGTGCATTGTTTTTACAAAAGCAACCTTGCATTTAGTGCAATTGTAATTATTCTCTCTGGAAAAAGGCATTTTCTATTCATCCAGGATTAGTAAGAACTTAGAGTGGAAAACAATTCCTTCTTCCACCAAATCCTTTTCCTCAAGTAAGCTAGAAAGAATATTTTATAAAATTGAGACTATGTAATTTTGTATCTAAGACACTGGAGCAAAGGGCTTTTGAAATGTTTCACAGTAGAACCTGGAATTTTTTTTTTCTTTTTAGTTAATCATCTACATGAATTTGTCATATCTTCTTTTGGAGGGATTAAGTCTTTTGACATATAACCATGTATTCTTGGCAGAGTGAGAAACACTGAAATAAGGGAACACTATTGCTTGGTGTCTACTTGCAGGTATCTTGAATTAGTTTTGAGACTATCTGATAAGGTCAGGGTGACAGAGGATGGGAGCCAATGATGAAAATTGGACTCAAACAAAACCAATTAGACATTTATTTTAGAGACTAGCTATGAAGCCTGTTGTTTATTCTACAGTAGAAAATAAAAAGGGAGGAAGAGAATATACTACCATTGTTCTTTCTCTAATTTTTCTTTCTACCTTATTATTTTTGCCATGATGATTTTTATTAATAGAGCTCATTTCTTTTCCCTTCAAGATGCTCCAATTGCTCCCAGTGAAATCATTCTTTCTATACCTCAAATGAGCTCTTGATTTTGCTTCCTGTTTCCTTACTACCATTTTTTTCTTTTCTTAATATAGGCTCTCTCTTACACTAACTTTTTAGTCGTTACAGAACTTTTCCTTTTTTTTCCTCCCATGCTTCTTGAAGAATGATACACACATATGTCATAGTGAGATTTTTTAGTACTATATTCATAGTTTTCTAAATTCATCTTTAAAATATCAAGCATTTGTCTTTTTCACTCACTGTCTGGTCTCTCCCAGGGGGGGAAAAGCCTTTATAACAAATAAATAAAAGAAATTCTCACATTAGCCATATCCAAAAATGTGTATTTATTTCCGAGTATTAATCACTTCTCTATTATGAATGCTATCATCACACATCATCAGTCCTCTGTAATCATAGATGATCAGTGTATTGAAGTAGAGTTAAGTCTTTCGAACTAATTTTTTTCAATGTTTTAGGATAAAATTTTCTCCAATTTCTGCTCAGTTTTCTCTGAAACAGTTCGTACAAGTTTTTCTAGATTTCTCTGAAACAAATCTTTTGTGATTAAGTTGGAAAAATATGCCAAAAATGTCTTCCTAATTTAGAAGAAATTCTGTTTAATTAAAAATGAAAAGCAGGATCAAAATTATCCACTAAATTACCATGTTTCTTTTCATGTTGATGAAATTTTTTTTTCAAATTTGGTTAAGAGAAAAACATTTAATTACTCAGGAAATTGCCCTAATGTGAACTTAGCTTTAAAAGCTGATTCTTTCAAACTGGACTAATTAAACTTACTACTTATATCCTTCCTTTACACTCACACCTCAATACAATATACTTCATTGTTCTAAGGCTTAATACTAATTTTGCTCTACTTGAGTTCACTTCAATGCATGGGTTTGTCATTGGATGGGAATAATACGGGAGAAGCAGAGGAAAATGTGAATGGAAAGGAAACAGCAAAACAAAACAGCTATTGACAGCAATCACAGAAATATTTGCATTCTTAGAGGCTTTTTTAAACCCTATTTTAGTTAATCCCAAACTTAGAGCATGATAACTTGTCACTATCCTTTAAAAAAAAAAAGAAAGAAATACATTTGTATTCATAGAATTTATAGATTCAAAGTTACAAAGTGCCTTAGATACCATCCATTTGAACACATTATGTGATAGATGAGGAAACAACCTTAAATCTGTTAAGTGACTTTCCAATATAGGTAGTAAGATATCAAGTGGGGATGCAAGCCAAGGTAGAGAGGTTGCAAATTCAGCATTTTTGGTTTTTGCTGTATCATGTTGTTTCTTATTCCTAAAAATAAAAATTCAGTATAAAACCTGTTAGGTTATTTGATATTGCCTAATTTTATCAATTTATCTTAGTTTGGTAACTTGAATAAATATTTAATTTTGGAAGTTATTTTTCTTCCCCCTTTCATTTTATAATGACAAGATTATATACAAAGGAAACATTAGGTCAAATATAATAATATGTGCATTTTGGAAAAAAAACAACTAAGAATGATCATCTGTTTCAGAAAGATATTGTCATATATTCAGAGAGTTCCCAGAGTGTCCTTCTTAATGCAAGCACAGAACAATTTCTATTTACATTTTAAAAAATTATAATATATAATAAAGGTAAAATAGAACCTTGGTCTTAAAGTAGTAAGAAATAAAATTCATATGCTTCCACTGACGTTATTTGTATATCCATGAGTAAATCACTTAATGTCACTGAACTTTGGTATTCTCCTCTCTACAAAATGAAATAACATTTGAAAAAGTTTGTTAACATCCATTTCACATTATTTTTAGACAAATGAGGTTATATATGTAAAAAGCTTGAAAAACCTAAAACACACCTAGAATATTAAAAAATGAGAAAAAGGTGAAGGAAGGCTTAAAATAACATGACATTGCTCTGTTCAATTACCAGATAGATATGTTATACTAATGTGTCTTAATTTTGAGAGTTTTTGCCATTCCATTTCCTCTTATCTGAAAGGTCTGGAAGGCACTATACAAAGAATTATGTATGCAAAGCCAAAAATTGAAACAATTCTTGCCTTAAATAGGTTGAATCTTATCAGATAACAATCTTGTTGTACTTAAATTGAATATAGTACCCCAGATATGATTTGACCAGGGAAAAGTAGCACTCTCACCTTCCTAATTCTATTCATTAGCCTTTTAGTGAATCCTAAAATTAGGATCCCATATTGCACTGTTGACTCATATTAATCTTGAAGTCCATTGAGATACCCATGTTTTCTCTAGTAAAATTTATTTTCTATGTACCCCTCATGAAGCAATTTTTGTATCCAAATATCAAATTCAGTAAAAATTTATCAGGTTCCTTGGGGGTGCTAGGCACAATACAATGCACTGGGAATATGAAGATAAGGGAATAATAACTTCTTTTTTAAAAATTTATTTAATAGCCTTTTATTTACAGGATATATGCATGGGTAACTTTACAGCATTAACAATTGCCAAACCTCTTGTTCCAATTTTTCACCTCTTACCCCCCCACCCCCTCCCCTAGATGGCAGGATGACCAGTAGATGTTAAATATATAAAAATATAAATTAGATACACAATAAGTATACCTGACCAAAACGTTATTTTCCTGTAGAAAAAGAATCAGACTCTGAAATATTGTACAATTAGCTTGTGAAGGAAATAAAAAATGCAGGTGTGCATAAATAGAGGGATTGGGAATTCAATGTAAAGGTTTTTAGTCGTCTCCCAGAGTTCTTTCTCTGGGCATAGCTGGTTCAGTTCATTACTTCTCCATTGGAAATGATTTGGTTGATCTCGTTGCTGAGGATGGCCTGGTCCATCAGAACCGGTCATCATATAGTATTGTTGTTGAAGTATATAATGATCTCCTGGTCCTGCTCATTTCACTCAGCATCAGTTCGTGTAAGTCTCTCCAGGCCTTTCTGAAATTATCCTG